>NC_041217.1:146256088-146256858 GCF_002837175.3 Physeter macrocephalus | reverse complement strand
AGTGTTCCATGAGCACTTGAGAAGAATGTGTATTCTGTTGTTTTTGGATGGAATGTCCTATAAATATCAATTAAGTCCATCTTGTGTAATGTATCATTTAAAGCTTGTGTTTCCTTATTTATTTTCATTTTGGATGATCTGTCCATTGGTGAAAGTGGGGTGTTAAAGTCCCCTACTATGATTGTGTTACTGTCGATTTCCCCTTTTATGGCTGTTAGTATTTGCCTTATGTATTGAGGTGCTCCTATGTTGGGTGCATAAATATTTACAATTGTTATATCTTCTTCATGGATCGATCCCTTGATCATTATATAGTGTCCTTCTTTGTCTCTTGTTATAGTTTTTACTTTAAAGTCTATTTTGTCTGATATGAGAATTGCTACTCCAGCTTTCTTCTGATTTCCATTTGCATGGAATATCTTTTTCCATCCCCTCACTTTCAGTCTGTATGTGTCCCTAGGTCTGAAGTGTGTCTCTTGTAGACAGCATATATATGGGTCTTGTTTTTGTATCCATTCAGCCAGTCTGTGTCTTTTGGTGGGAGCATTTAATCCATTTACATTTAAGGTAATTATCGATATGTATGTTCCTATTACCATTTTCTTATTTGTTTTGTGTTCGTTATTGTAGGTCTTTTCCTTCTCTTGTGTTTCTTGCTTAGAGAAGTTCCTTTAGCATTTTTTGTAAAGCTGGTTTGGTGGTGGTGAACTCTCTCAGCTTTTGTTTGTCTGTAAAGGTTTTAATTTCTCCATCAAATCTGAATGAGATCC
>NC_041217.1:146232926-146255268 GCF_002837175.3 Physeter macrocephalus | reverse complement strand
CTCTGCTAATGGATGGGGCTGTGGTCCTGTCTTGCTAGTTGTTGGGCATAGGGTGTCCAGCACTGTAGCTTGCTGGTTGTTGAGTGAAGCTGGGTGTTGTTGTTGAGATGGAGATCTCTGGGAGATTTTCGCCATTTGATATTACGTGGAGCTGGGAGGTCTCTTGTGGAGCAGTGTCCTGAAGTTGGCTCTCCCACCTCAGAGGCACAGCACTGACTCCTGTCTGCAGCACCAAGAGCCTTTCATCCACATGGCTCAGAATAAAAGGGAGAAAAAGTAGAAAGAAAGAAAGACGATAAAATAAAATAAAATAAAATAAGATAAAATAAAGTTATTAAAATAACAAATAATTATTACGAAAAAAATTTTTTTTCAAGTAAAACAAACAAAAATAATGGACAGACAGAACCCTAGGACAAATGGTGAAAGCAAAGCTATACAGACGAAATGTCACACAGAAGCATACACATACACACTCACAAAAAGAGGAGAAGGGGAAAAAATAATATATCTTGCTCTCAAAGTCCACCTCCTCAATGTGGGATGATTCGTTGTCTATTCAGGTTTTCCACCGATGCAGGGTATATCAAGTTGAATGTGGAGATTTAATCTGCTGCTTCTGAGGCTGCTGGGAGAAATTTCCTTCTCTTCTTTGTTCGCACAGCTCCCGGGGTTCAGCTTTGGATTTGGCCCCGCCTCTGCGTATAGGTCGCTGGAGGGTGTCTGTTCTTCGCTCAGACAGGATGGGGTTAAAGGAGCAGCTCATTCGGGGGCTCTGGCTCACTCAGGCCACGGGGAGTGAGGGGTACGGAGTGCCGGGCAAGCCTTCTGCGGCAGAGGCCAGTGTGACGTTGCACCAGACTGAGGCGCGCCGTGCGTTCTCCTGGGGAAGTTGTCCCTGGATCACGGGACCCCGGCAGTGGTGGGCTGCACAGGCTCCCGGGAGGGGAGGTGTGGATAGTGACAGGTGCTCGCACACAGGCTTCTTGGTGGCCGCTGCAGTGGCCTTAGCGCCTCATGCCCGTCTCTGGGGTCAGCGCTGATAGCCGCGGCTCGCGCCCGTCTCTGGAGCTCCTTTAGTGGCGCTCTTAATCCCCTCTCCTCGCGCACCAGGAAACAAAGAGGGAAGAAAAAGTCTCTTGCCTCTTCGGCAGGTCCAGACTTTTTCCCGGACTCCCTCCCAGCTAGCCATGGTGCACTAACCCCTTCAGGCTGTGTACGCACCACCAGTCCTCTCCCTGCGATCCTGCCATCCTACCAAAGCCTGAGCCTCAGCTCCCAGCCCCCCGCCCGTCCCGGCCGGTGAGCAGGCAAGCCTCGGGCTGGTGAGTGCTGGTCAGCACCGATCCCCTGTGTGGGAATCTCTCCGCTTTGCCCTCTGCACCCCCGTTGTTGTGCTCTCCTCCGCGGCTCCGAAGCTTCCCCTCTCCGCCACCCGCAGTCTCCGCCCACGAAGGGGCTTCTAGTGTGTGGAAACCTTTCCTCCTTCACAGCTCCCTCCCACTGGTGCAGGTTCCGTCCCTATTCTTTTTTGTCTCTGTTTATTCTTTTTTCTTTTGCCCGACCCAGGTACGTGGGGAGTTTCTTGTCTTTTGGGAGGTCTGAGGTCTTCTGCCAGCGTTCAGTGGGTGTTCTGTAGGAGTTGTTCCACGTGTAGATGTATTTCTGATGTATCTGTGGGGAGGAAGGTGATCTCCGCGTCTTACACTTCCGCCATCTTCCCAGCTCTCCTTGTTGTAATATTTTAACTGCATTTATTCTGTTTTTAGTCTTTTAATCTCTGATTTATTCTGCATTCTAATTAAAAAAAGATTGGAACTCCTTGCCTACCTGAGTTCCAGTAATAGATAAGTATTTGTTAAATGATCATTTTATTGCTTTATCTTCAGAAACTTTCATTAGCTTCTTGATACCATAGAATAAAGTTTGAAGACCTTGGCATTCAAGGTCTACTTGATACTTATCACTTTTTATTAGAATCAGAGTTAGAGGCCCCTTCTCTTTGTTCCCAAGACTTTGCTTTGTCTCCATTTTAGCATGCATTATTGAAATAGTTTATCTCTCTTATAAGTAAGTTCTTTGAGGCCCAGACTCTTTCATTTACCTAGGGCCTAGTATGGTAGTTGAAACATAGTTATTAGTCTGAATATTTATTAGAAACATAGAAATGTGTGCTGGCACTTGAAACATGTATTTCCTCAGCAATATTCTGATTGGCTGTCAGTCTCTTATCAGAGAAAAAACTCCTCAGAGGCTGTCTTATTCATCATTATACCAGCTTTTAGTGTTTTAACTGGTACGTAATGGGCATTCAGTAAATATTTGTTTAATGCTTAGGCGTTTTCATATGTATATATATATATATATTTTAAATTTATTAAATTTATTTATTTTTGGCTGTGTTGGGTCTTCGTTGCTGCGTGTGGGCTTTCTCTAGTTGCAGCAAGCGGGGGCTACTCTTCATTGCAGTGCACGTGCTTCTCGTTGTGGTGGCTTCTCTTGTAGAACACGGGCTCTAGGCACATGGGCTTCAGTGGTTGTGGCACACAGGCTCAGTAGTTGTGGCTTGCGGGCTCTAGAACTCAGGCTGAGTAATTGTGGTGCATGGGCTTAGTTGCTCCGTGGCATGTGGGATCTTCCCGGATCAGGGATCGAACCCATGTCCCCTGCATCGGCAGGTGGATTCTTAACCACTGTGCAACCAGGGAAGTCCCCATATATTTAATTAATCAAACATCTGAAAAGCTCTTTCTTCTCTGTCTTTGCCCATTAAAATTCTACTCAAGCTTCCAGGCCTAACTCATGCCACAGAAACTGTTCTGTGAAGTTGTTTTTCCATGATTGGGCTGTAGTAAATAGCACTTTTATCCTTCTGTATTCATTTTGTATTATTTCATATCTGCTTTTAAGTTGTAAATTATTGAGGGTAGGAATTATATCATCATTTTATCTATCATAATGCATAGTCAAGGGCTTTGTCACAGTAAGTGTTAAGTAGTTATTTGTTGACTGAATGAATTATCTGTGGACTGAATGAATAGAAAAAGATTCAAATATTTTGAATTTTGAATTCTCTCGGCACCATTAAGGAATTTTCAAAATTATTTTCATGGAAATCAGTATCTTCTCTTTATTCTGCACTATAATGTTAGTATACGGGCAAAATCATGGGGCAGAAAACATACAGAGGGTAAGCTGCATATATTGTGTAGGGAATTGTAATCAATTTAGTATTGTTGGAAGTTGAACTTGAAGCCATAGATGATGAGTTAAGAGACTAAAGGAGCCTAGATTGTAGACGGTCTTTAGTATTATGTAAAAAAATAGTAAGTAGGGAAGCAGGGTGGTCTTTCTTGTTTTTTAGCTGGATTACTCTGGCAACTGTGTGGAGGATACAATGTAGGACATGGTGATTGAGACATGGGCATTTGAGAATTTTTCTGGGTTTACAATACAGAATGTCTATTTATTTATTTATTTATTTATTTATTTAGGCTGTGCTGGGTCTTAGTTGGGGCACGTGGGATATTTAGTTGCAGCATGTGGGCTCTTAGTTGCTGCACGTGGGCTTCTTAGTTGCCGCACATGGGCTTCTTAGTTGCGGCATGTGGACTCTTAGTTGTGGCATGTGGACACTTATTGTGGTGTGCGTGTGGAATCTGATTCCCCGACCAGGGATCGAACCTGGGCCCCCTGCATTGGGAGCATGGAGTCTTACTCACTGGACCACCAGGGAAGTCCCTCAATACAGAATGTTTATTAGCCCTCCCTCCCCTCTTGTCCAGAAGTAATATGAATAAGGGCCAGCTCCTGAAAACCTGTTACCTTTGGAAGATTTGATTTCATCAGAGGTACTGGGAGCAGAGAGCCTGGGATGGTTGAAGCAGGTTGGACAGTGTTTCCTGATGAGGGTAGGACACATCTGCCTCCAGATTTTTCCCATCTTTGTTTTACTGGATGCCCTTAGCCTAAGATCAACCTAAAAGCTTTTTCCACACCAGTTATTCATGGTGACCTATGATCAGGACTGTGAGAGGCAGCTTAATATTGCAATCATTATGCCTCCTTTATTGCTGGTCTTAGCTGCTTATGATTCTCTACTAAATTTGCCACCTAGCTTTATACTTTCTTGATAAAATCACTGTGGTACCTTGGTAATTATTACTTTTTATCAGCAGGTATTGGTTGTTTTTCTTCATTATATACATACTTGGGGTTCCAAAGA
Organism: Physeter macrocephalus; assembly: GCF_002837175.3. Lineage (NCBI taxonomy): Eukaryota > Metazoa > Chordata > Mammalia > Artiodactyla > Physeteridae > Physeter > Physeter macrocephalus. The sequence goes on along the minus strand of NC_041217.1, from coordinate 146,251,043 downwards.
GTTTTGAAAACCAGGTTGTTGGGTCAAGGGCTAGCCCTGGGGGAAGAGGAAAAAGTCCTCAAGGGAGAGCAGAGACTAGACATTATTGGCAGTAAGGACTTACACAAAAGGCATTGTTAGTCAGACATAGTTGACCACCTTTTTGTTGTACCTCATTGTTAACTCCCAAACTCTTTTCTCTTCTCTGCACTACAGCCATGTGTACAGTGGAAGTACAGTAAATAATTGATGGGGAAAATTGACATCAACCTGAGCCTCTTACTTCCATATTCATTAGGTACTTTTCAGCTCTACCAATAATTGTTCCGCCTCAAAAATTTTAGTTTTGAGCTTGCCAGACTCTGACCTTCACATCATCTTCTGTTTCTCTAGCTCACATTCATTTTAGGATTTCCTCTCCAAAAATTGTTCAAACTCTTTGGAACCTCTGGTCTGTTGATTTTTTAAAAAATAAATTTATTTATTTATTTATTTATGGCTGTATTGGGTCTTCGTTGCTGCATGTGGGCTTTCTCTAGTTGCAGTGAGCAGGGGCTACTCTTCATTGTGGTGCATGGGTTTCTCTTTGCGGTGGCTTCTCTTGTTGCTGAGTATGGGTTCTAGGTGGGCTTCAGTAGTTGTGGCATGGGGGCTCAGTCATTGTGGCTTGTGGGCTCTAGCGCGCAGGCTTGGTAGTTGTGGCGCATGGGCTTAGTTGCTCTGTGGCACGTGGGATCTTCCCAGACCAGGGCTCGAACCCATGTCTTCTGCATTGGCAGGCGGATTCTTAACCACTGAGCCAGCAGGGAAGTCCAAACTACCTTTTCATTGTCAGTCACCTCATGCCTCTACTTTCCTCCTTGTCCAACTTAACATTTCTTGGGCTGTCATAATTACTCCTATGCATGTACCTTCAGTACCTTCTATCATACCTGCTTGAGAAAGTTCCAACCATGATTAAACCAACTCTGCCTATTCTGCACTTGTGTCTAGGCAGCTGAATGTGGCTGGAGAAAAACACAACGATGCTGACATCTAAATTTGTGATCATAAACCTAAGGAGTCTTTCAGCAATGACAGTCAATCCTATGACATTCCCTAGTCCGTTCACTTTTTTTTTTTTTTTTTTTTTTGGCAGTGCCACATGGCTTGTGGGATTTTAGTTCCCCGACCAGGGATTGAACCCAGGCCCTCAGCAGTGAGAGCATGGAGTCCTAACCACTGGACCACCAGGGAATTCCCTCCATTCACTCTTAAATGATAGTTTAATCATTCTCCTCAAACTTCTGGCACTCTATTTGTCCTCTTTACTCTCAGTTGATGTCCTTGCTTCCTGTTTCACTGAAGAAAAAACAAAGATAATCCTACAAGCTCCCATTACAAGTCACCCAACCTACCTATATCTGTACCCGCATTCTTTTCCCTCTCTCTTATTGCTATGGATAATCTGTTCCTATTCCCATCTAAGGCCAACCCCTACATCTAAATAAGAGTTTTAGCAGAAACTACACACCATTGTAAAATAGTTATACTCCAATAAAGAGGTTAAAAAAAATAAAATAAAAAAAAATAAATAAGACTTTTATTCTTGGAATTATTCTTTCTTACTCCTGAATCTTTAATTTTTTTTTCTGTTGATGATTCTCATCAACATACAAGCATGCTACAGTATTTTCCATCTTGAAAAAACTTCATTAACCCTGCATTCCCCCTCATTCATTCATCCTTGGATTCAACAAGTTTTTTTTGTTTTTGTTTTTTTTTAAATTTTTTGGTTACTGTTGGGATTATAGAAGTGAAAAAGGCAGATGACAAACCCTGCTTTCAAAGTTTCTATTGTAGTAGAGGGAATCAGATAATAAAAGAAATAAGTAAAATATGTAGTATGCTATACGGTGATAAATACTACGAAGACAATAAAGCAGGGAAGGGGGATATAGAGTGATGGGGGATTTTATGGCTTAAATAGCATTATCAGGAAAGGCATCTCTTTGGAATGAGATGTTTGAGTAAAGACCTGAAGAATGTAAGAGATTGAGATTATGTGGGGGGAAGAGTATACTTGGTAGAGGGAATAGGAAGCACCTTGGGGTAGAAGCATACCTCCAGCTCTAAAATTTGTATCTGAGGAACACCAAGGAAGCCAAGTGTGGCTGGAGTAGAGTGAGTAAGAGGAAGAGTAGTAGGTGAGCTCAGAGGGGAAAGGTGGGGAGAGGAGGGCTGAATTGTGGAGAGTTTCAGATTGGTAAGGGTCTTACAGGCAGCTGTGAGGATTTTGACTTTCATGTTGAATGAGATGAGAAGCCATTGGAGAGTTATGAGCATAAGAATCATGTGATCTAACATTAATTTTAATCCCACTTATTTGGCTACTTTAGCGAGCGTTGGCTGAATGGGTATGTGGAACCAGTTAAGAGGCTCTTGCAGTTATTCAGGCAAAACAGCAAGGGATACGAAATAATTGTGAGTAGGAGAGTGCTCCTCTTTATAACAAAACTACTTGAAAGAGTTGTCTATATCTTCTTTCATTCCTCTCCTCTTGAATCCGTTCCAGTCAAGTCAGGCTTTAGTCTCCCGTCATTCCACTGAAACACTTATGTCAAGGTCATCATTGGTCAAACCCAGTGGCCAGTTTTCAGTCTTCATCTCACTCAACCTGTTGCTTTTGACATGGTTGATCATTCTATCATTTGGCTTCTGGGACCATGCTGTCTTGGTTTTCTTCCAATCTCACTGGTGCTTGAGAGGGTTCAGTATTTAATCTGCTTTTGCAGTCTATTCTCTCTCCTGATGTAATCTCATCAGATTGTATTACTTTACATTCCATCTCTGTGCTGCTGATCACACATTTATTTCTCTAGTTTTGACCTATCTTTTGAGCTCTCCTATTTTCAGTTGTGTATGTAACATTTCTATTTGGGTAGCTAATAGACCTTTCAAACTTAATGGGTCCAAAGCTGAACCCTGTTTTTCACTTCCCATTCCACTTCTTCCCTAGTCTTTCCCATGTCAATAAATGGCACTATCATTCACTCATTTACTTAGAGCAAAACATGGAAGTTGTTTTTGATTCTTTTCTTAACCTCATATTCCACATTCAGCCCATCAGTTCTGATTGGTGCTACATTAAAATTGCATGAGACATTTCCCCCCTAGCTCCATCACTACCCTAATCTTAGCCTCTATCATCTTTCATCTGGATTACTATAAAAGTCTCCAAACCTGTCTTCCTGATTCTGTTCTTTTACCTCCTCTCCCCTCCACCCCCATGATAATTTGCACACAGCAAGATCGGTATCATCCTGTAAAAGCTAAAATCAAAGTTTGTTACCATCCCCTACTCAAAAGTGGCTTTCCATCACAGTTGATCAAAATGGAAGGTGCTTGCTTTGCACTCAAGAGTCTACATGATCTGCCTCTTGGCCTTGTCTAACCTCCTTTCCTTCTACTCCTCCTCTTGTTACTGACCTCTGTTCACACTGGCTGCCTTGATGGTCTCCAAATATATTAAGCATGCTCCTGCCTGAGGACATTTTAAAAATTATTATTTGAGGACTTCTATACTTGGTAGTTTTCTCTACCTGAGGTGTTCTTTTTCTGGATATATTTATATTGACTGGCTTCCTCGTTTCATTTAGGTCTCTGTTCAGGTAGAGGCCTTCCTTGACCAGCCTTTTTATTATTATTTTTAAAAAATAAATTTATTTATTTTTGGTTGCGTTGGGTCTTCATTGCTGCATGCAGGCTTTCTCTAGTTGCGGCGAGGGGGGCTACTCTTCGTGGCAGTGTGTGGGTGGCTTCTCTTGTTGCAGAGCACGGGCTCTAGGCGAGTGGGCTCAGTAGTTATGGCACACAGACTTAGTTGCTCTGCGGCATATGGGATCTTCCCGGACCAGGACTCTAACCCGTGTACCCTGCATTGGCAGGCGGATTCCTAACCACTGCGCCCCCAGGGAAGCCTGACCAGCCTTTTTAAAGTAGCACTCTTAGTCATTCCCTTCCCCTCTTTTTATTCATGTCCTTTATTCACCTGTTACTGTCACATATTTGTTATTTATTGTCATTCTCACACATTAGAATATATGGTTCATGAGGGTAGGAATTTGGGTTAGTTTTTCCTTACTGCTCTATCTCCAGCTTCTAGAATTGTATATAGGAGGTACTAAATAAATACTTCTTGAGTGAATGTATAGTGATTAAGTCATTCTCTGACCTCAGATTCCAACTCTATTACCTGATGCAAGTTACTTAAGTTCTTTAAGCCTTACTTATCCCATATATATGTAATGGACATACTATCATTACCAATTTCATAGGGTTATTGTTAGGATTTAATAAATTAATTCATGTAAAACACTTATTACAAAGCCTGATACCAGTGAGCACTCAATAATGGTTAATTATTATATTTTTAGGGTAAGTGCATAGAATGTGTGAATATAGAGTTCATATTTTTCTGTGTTCTCATCTGGTTTTATAAGGAAATATAATAGAAAAAGGTATGTCTTGACCTTTGATTTGTTGGTGTTATTGAACTCTTCTTTTACTTTGTTCAGCTTGAAAAGATGGCTTTAATTTGTGTGTTTTTCCCTTTAGGGAAACTTTTATGGATTTCTTTCTTAAGTAACTGGCTTAGAAGATATTATAGTCTCCCTAGATTTTAGAACATAATTAAGAGCAAATTCAGGCCAAGGAAACCGCATTTTTTTTTTTTTTTTTTTTTGCGGTACATGGGCCTCTCACTGTTGTGGCCTCTCCCGTTGCGCAGCACAGGCTCTGGATGCGCAGGCTCAGCGGCCATGGCTCACGGGCCTAGCCGCTCCGCGGCATGTGGGATCCTCCCGGACCGGGGCACGAACCCGTATCCCCTGCATCGGCAGTCGGACTCTCAACCACTGCGCCACCAGGGAAGCCCCAGGAAACCGCATTTTAAAATTCTGTAATATCGTTTTAATTGTACCAACTTTAATGTAACAAAATATTTTCTAAGGGTGAACTTGGGTAGCAGATGCACAAATCCTTTAACTTTTAATGTGTTGGGAAGTTAACAAGCCACATAGTTTCTCTGCCTGTATTTCAGCAAAGCAGAGGTAATATAGTACTGTCTGGCCTTCTAATTTTCATGACTATTTAAGATCTTCAAGAATGTTTTAAAGACAAGAGTTTAAAAATAGTTGGCATTGGGAATTCCCTGACATTCCAGTGGTTAGGACTCTGTGCTTTCACTGCCATGGGCCCAGTTTCAATCCCTGGTTGGGGAACTAAGATCCTGCAAGGTGCGCGGTGCAGCCAAAAAAAAAAAAAAGTTGATATTAATTTTTAAAAAGTCCTTAAGTTGTTTCAGAAGGGTGTTACCAAGATGATTTTTTTTTTTAGGTGACCCCAGGAAATCTGAGTCCTGCCTTTGACCAGTAAGAGAATGGGACATTTTACTACTAGCTCTCATGCTGGTAGTCTTCTCTCTCTCTCTCTCTCTCTATATATATATATATATATTTTTTTTTTTTTTTTAATTTAAATATTTATTTATTTGTTTAGGCTATGCCAGGTCTTAGTTGCGGTGTGCGAGATCTTCGTTGCAGCATGCAGGATCTTTTTTTTTTTTGAGTTGCGGCACGCGCACTTCTCAGTTGTGGCATGCGGACTTCTTAGTTGCAGCATGTGAACTCTTAGTTGCAGCATGCATTTGGGATCTAGTTCCCCAACCAGGGGTCGAACCCGGGCCCCCTGCATTGGGAGCGCGGAGTCTTACCCACTGGATCACCAGGGAAATCCCAGTAGTCTTTTATATTTAAGAACATTAGTTGCTGTAAAAAATACATTCAAAAGAACCTAGGCTAATGGAGGCTCTACCATTTTCTGCACATGGCTTCCAAGGTCACCTGAGGCAGGTGGGGGAATCTTGTGGGAGTTGTTGATGGGCAGACCTGGAAATGGCTTAATCATTTCCACCCATATTCTGTTGCCAGAATTCAATCATAGGGCCATAGCTTGTGCCCAGGAGGAGGGTGAATCATGTTTGGTCAATATCTAGCTAGTCCTTGCCATAGCCCTCAAACCCTAATATGGTCCTCAGCTAGAACTATGTAAAAATCCTATTATTCTGGGTATAGACCACCTAGAACCTTCATTCCTTATAGGCCCACAGAGTTTTGGGTAATAACCGTTTTGAATGCATGTAAAGGCCTTTTTGCAAGAATACCTAGGAGGTCTGGAAAAGCTTGTTTTCCTCTGTCTGTGGCAGAACTAGTCTCTGGCAACCCCCACACTCTTTCAGGTCTTGGTGGCTAGTGATAGCCTTCTGTAGGCATTTCTCAGTTTGTCCGCTCAGCCATGTGGAAGAGAAAAAAGCCAGAAGGAAGCCAAGAGAAGCCAGAGAGGAAGGCGACTGGGTCTCAGCTATTTTCACTTTAAGAGGCTCCTGGAAGGAAGTGTGGCCCTAGACACCCTACCTCTACATGTGCTTTGACTTCTTAAATTGTGGTAAAATACACAACATAAAATTTACGATTAGTGACGTTCAGTACATTCAAATGTATAACCATCACCACTATCTAGTTCCAGAATATTTCCTCCTTCCCCTAGTCCCTGGCAACCACTAATCTGTTTTCTGTCTCTGTGAACTGTGAACATTTCATACAAAGGGACTCATACAATACATGGCCTTTTATGTCTGGCTTCTTTTACTTAACGTAATGTTTTTGAGATTCATCCATATTGTAGCATATATCATCAGTATGTCATTCCTTTTTATGGCCGAGTAATATTCCATTATATGGATATACCACATTTGGTTTATTCAGTCATCAACTGATGGGCATTTGGGTTATTTCTGCCTTTTAGTGATTGTGGTAGTACCCCTATGAACATTCGTGTACAAGTTTCTGTTTGTACACCTGTTGTTCAATTTTTTGTTTCTATATACAGGAGTGGAATTGTTGGATCATATGATAATTCTATGTTTAAGTTTTTGAGGAATTGTCAAACTGTTTTCCACAGTGGGTGTATCATTTTAACATTCCCACCAGCAATTTACAAGGGTTCCAGTTTGTCTGTGACCTTGCTAGCACTTGTTATTTTACATTTTTAAAAAATCTAGCCATCCTAGTGGATAAAAATGATATCTCATGCTTTTTAAAAAAAAAAATTATTTATTTATTTATTTGGCTATGCTGGGTCTTAGCTGCGGCACACGGGATCTTTAGTTGTGGCATGCGGGATCTAGTTCCCTGACCAGGGATTGAACCTGGGCCCCCCTGCCTTGGGAGAGTGGAGTCTTAACCGCTGGACAACCAGGGAAGTCCCTGTCTCTTTTTAATCTTTTCCTTTCATCTCTTCCTTTTCCTTAAAATCCGTAAATTAAAAAACCTTGGGGTATTTGGCCTGTAGAGTTTCCCAAAGTCTAGATTGCATAGTTACGGTGCATTTCAAAATGTTTTATGTCCTGTTGTATTTCCTGCAAATTACAGCTGGATACAGAGGCTTAATCAGCCTCAGTTTCAATTCCTTTGGCAAGATTTTGGGTGGTAGTGTGTTCTTTCAACAGGAGGCATGTGATGTCTGCTTTTTGCTCTTTGATTGTAGCAGTTGCTGATGCTCAGTGCTGAGATTTGCCAATTGGGAGTTGCAAAGTTGTGATATAATTCTGTCATTTTGTTTTCATTTATTAGGTGGCATAGCATTTTAAGGAGATGCTTCTCATCTACTGTTTGATTCCCAGTGGTATAGTTCATGTAAGAATGGCCCGATTCTTTCCTTTTATTTACCTAGTTTTTAAGGTAATAAATTGGTTCCCTGTCATCTTCAGATGGTGATCAGTTAGTTATTTTTTATTATCAGTGTGGAGTCATACATTTAAATGTATTTGATGGGTTTCAACCCATATTTCATGTGTTTTTTTGTTTTTGTTTTTTTACTGCTAATTGAAGCTCACATTGTCCTGCTGTTGTCTAGGAAGAGCCTCTTCAAATTGGTTCCTTAGTCTTTTTGACCCAATCCTAACAGTTTTGATAATTTCTTGCTATCTCTTACGTTGAACTGTTCCAGGCTGATTTTCCACCTTAGACCTGGAATTAGCTGTTTCTCTAAGAACTCCTGGCTCCTTTTAATGGGAAATGGAATTTCAGAACACCTGCAGTCTAGATCCTAGGGATACTTATTGCTACTAGGTTGATCATTGTTCCTACGACTTTTCAGTGGATAGGGTTAGAAATATATATAATAAAAACTATCTTGGCAATCAACAGTGATATTGACAAAGGACTACAGAGGTTTTTTTTAAACGTAATCTCCCATTTATTACATTAGTATCTCCTTTCTTTCATACCAAGAATCATGTTCCCAAAGACTCAGGGGATGATAGAATTAGAATATCCAGGAATTACTAATTTGCTTTATCATGTTAACTGTATAACAGTCTCTAGTGGCACTACTAATGTACTACCACCAATTATTAATGAAAACTGTTAAAAAATTTTTGTGTGTATGCTGTCTCCACCTTCTCCCCTCATTTTTTGGTTGACCTATATCTACATTGTCAGATCATATAGCCATTATATACTATACTCTCCCTTTTAATGAACACTTATTTATAATTTTATAAATGACCATATATTTAATGCTAATCATCATATTGATATAGCTATAGTTTTTTTTTAAATTGAAGTATTGTTGATTTATAGTGTTGTATTAGTTTCTGGTATACAGCAAAGTGATTCAGATATATACAATCTATATTTATATATAGATATATAGATATATATATTCTTTTTCAAATTCTTTTCCATTATAGGTTATTACAAGTTCCCTGTGAATATAGTTTCCTGTGCTATGCAGTAGGACCTCCTCATTCTAGTTATTTTGATTGTATGAATCTTTTGTTTTTAAACATGTGTTTATTTTATTTTTTATTTTTTTTGGCCGCACAGTGTGATGTGGGATCTTAGTTCCCCGACCAGGGATCGAACCCATGCCCCCTGCAATGGAAGTGCAGAATCTTAACCACTGGACTGCCAGGGAAGTCCTGATTGTATGAATCTTGTTCTCTAGTAGATTCCTTAGGAAGGACCTGTTGGAACAATATTCCCTGAGTTATTTTATATTGATAACATTTTGCCTGTGCCCTTTACCTTGAAGGTTAGTTTTCCTGGATATAAAATTCTGGGCTCATACTGCCTTAAATCTTTTGAGTATCTTATATATGTAACCCTGTTTTTCTTCTGGCATAAAGAATTGTTGTCGGACTTCCCTGGTGGCACAGTGGTTAAGACTCCACGCTCCCAATGCAGGGGGCCCGGGTTTGATCCCTGGTCAGGGACTAGATCCCACATGCTTGCCACAACTAAGGAGTCTGCATTGCTGCAACTAAGACCCAGTGCAAATAAATAAATATTAAAAAAAAATTGTTGCCATAGTCTGATAGTGATGCAGGTTTCTCTTATAGGTCATGGTTTTTTTTTTTTTAATGCTGAAAGGATTTTTCTGTTGAAGTCCAGTTATTATACTAAAATATATCTTGGTGTTGGTCATTTTGGATTTATATGTCATGCACGTGGTGTGCTCTTCCAGGATGTAGTTTTCATATATATAGTTTTAATTTCAGCAAAGTTATTGAATTATAATTTTAGTATTGATATTTGTTCTGTTGCCTTGCTTTGATTTTCTTCTGCAGGGACTTCTATTTGCTGTATGTTGGATCTTCTTTGCCTCTCTTCAACATACCATTTTCTCTCAAACATTTTTTTTCCTCTTCATAAAAAAATAAAACAAACAAACAAACAGAAAAACCCAAAACATTTCATCTTCTGTGCCTCTTAAGGCATTATCTCTTGTTTGTATTCTCTCTTGTGTTCCTTCAAGTTTAGTCATTTTTTTTTTTACAATGGAATACTATAATGAAATAAATGAATGAACTCCAGCTACATGTATCAACATGGATAAAACTCAGGAAACCTAATACTGATTCAAAAAACTCATGAAAGAATATGTTTATATAAAGTTGAACAACATGCAAAATTTTACAATATATGGATGCAGTAATATGTTGTAAAACCATACAAAAAAGCAAGGCATGAAAAATGACACTGGTTACATCAGGCAGCGGAAGGAGATGTGACTGGGGAGGGCTACAGGGTGGGTTTTGTCATTCAGAAATGATTTGTTTTTGAAGCTGGGTGATGGGTACAGGTACATAGGTATTTGTTTTATAATTTATTCAAACTGTACAGATATGTATATTATAAAATTTATAATGTATTGTCATGAAAAATAAATAAAATTAAAAAAACAGGAATAATTGGATAGAGTACTGGTGGGAGGGTAGACTGTTATAGGTCCCTCCCTGAGGTCAGAGGGAATAAAACACTACTGCTGAAGTGGAGCTAGGTGTGTAGGTGATTTCCTTGTGAAACATGGCTGTGAATGGGAACAGAACCCAGAGAGCTAAGGTGATGGTATGAGGAGGGGCAAAGAATGATTTTTCTAAGATGGGAGATACTAGACTATGCTTGTTTGCTGCTGGGAATGACCCAGAGACCATAAAGAAGGACCAGATGGGAACACAGAAGAGAAAGGGAATAATGGAAAGGAAAGGAGGGGCTCAGTTCTAGGGCACTGGGCCTCAGAGAGAAGGAGAGGTCCTCAGGCCCTTCATTGTAACAGGAAGGAATGAGACAAAAGATGAACACAGATACTGGGAGGTTTAGAGATTCAGTGGTGGGACGATGAAGGCCCTGGAACAATTCTCCCATGTCTGATGGCTTTTTTTTTTTTTTTTTTTTTTTTTTTTTTTTTTGTGGTATGCGGGCCTCCCTCTGTTGTGGCCTCTCCCGTTGCGGAGCACAGGCTCCGGACGCGCAGGCTCAGCGGCCATGGCTCACGGGCCCAGCCGCTCCGCGGCATGTGGGATCCTCCCAGACCGGGGCGCGAACCCGGTTCCCCCGCATCGGCAGGCGGACGCGCAACCACTACGCCACCAGGGAAGCCCCTGTCTGATGGCTTTTATTTTGTCACTGAAGCATGAGATAAGATCATTTTTCTTGGTTCAGCTGTCTTCCATCAGTCTGTGAGTGAGTCTTCACTGGAGCAGTGTGGCATGGTGGTCAAACATGTAGGCCTTGGAGGCAGGCAGGCTGGAATTTGATTATTTGCACGCATTTAACAAACATTTGCTGAATCGTGCCTTGTACCAGTCTTGTCCTGGGTCCTGCTGAGGGCTCAAAGGTATATGGCCCCTAGTCTCAGGGAGTTCACTCTCCTTAAGGAGCAGCCGGGAGGTGGAGCCCGTCATTTCTTAACTGATCTTTTATTTCTAATTTTTTCAGATTGTATTTTATTTATTTATTTATTTTTATTATTTTATTTTTGGCTGTGTTGAGTCTTCGTTTCTATGCGAGGGCTTTCTCTAGTTGTGGCGAGCGGGGGCCACTCTTCATCGTGGTGCACGGGCCTCTCACTATAGCGGCCTCTCTTGTTGCGGAGCACAAGCTCCAGACGCACAGGCTCAGTAGTGTGGCTCACGGGCCTAGTTGCTCCGCGGCATGTGGGACCTTCCCAGACCAGGGCTCGAACCCGTGTCCCCTGCATTGGCAGGCAGATTCTCAACCACTGCGCCACCAGGAGAGCCCTCTAATTTTTTCTTAAGCTCTCTCACCTCACTGGTGAGTTTATTTGAATCTGATTCATGTTTTGTAGCATAAATGTCTTTAGTAAATTTTAAAATCGTATGTTACAGAAGGAAATGCTAATGTATTTATCTGCATTTTTACTTACTGTGTTCTTTCTCTGTTCCTAAAGTTGCTTATTGTATTATTTCCTTTCTGTTTAGAGAACTTTCTTTAGACATTCTTTTAGGATAGGTTTGCTGCCAATAAAGTCTCTTAATTATCCTTATTTCTGAAGGTCATTTTCCTTGCTTATTGCTTCCGGGTTGACAGTTCTTTTCTTTCAACACTGGAAAAATACTGTGCTGCCACTTTATTCTGGACTACATAGTTTCTGATGAGAAATCTGTCATTCAAATGGTTTTTTTTTCTTTTGTTTGTAATTTTTCAGAATTTTAATTATAATGTTTCCTGGCATATTTCTTTGGGTTTATTCTGCTTGGGGTTCACTCAGCTTCTTGAATCTGTAGGTTTATGTCTTCTTCACACATTTGGGAGGTTTTCAGCCATGATTTATTCTAGTACTTTTTCTTTCTTTCTCTCTTTGTCCTTCCCTTTTGGACTCCAATGACACAGACATTAGATCTTTAATTACAGGACCATAGGTCCCGAAGGCTCTGTTTACTGTTTTCACTTTGTTGTTCATGTTGAATAACTTCTGTTTTTCTGTCTTCCAGTTCACTGTTTCTTTATTCTGTCCTCTGTGTTCTGCTGAAAAGCTTATTCACTCAGTTTTTTTATTTTGGTTATTATATATTTCAGTTCTAAAATATCCATTTGGTTCTTCTTTATGTTTTATTTTTTTCCTTTGATTCAAGTATGGATACTTTTGCTCATTGAAATATTTTTATCATGTATGTTTTATACCCTTTTGTCTCTCATTTCCTCTGTTACTGCCATCTTTTGTGTTTAGTTGAAAAAAAATTTTTTTTTTGGTGTAATGAACCATTTTGATCCCCTTTCATTTCCTTTTGTGTGTGCTTTTTTTATATTTTCTTTTTGCTTTGCCACAGGGATTACACGTAACATCCTAAATTTATAATAGTCTAGTTTGAATTGGTACCAACTTCAATAACATACAAAAACTCTGCTCCTATACACCTCTATTCTCCCAACCCCCTTTATGTTGTTCTCCCAAATTATACCTTCATACATTGTGTGCTCAGTAACATAGATTTATAATTATTTTTATGTATTTGTCTTTTTTTTTTTTTTTTGTGGTACGTGGGCCTCTCACTGTTGTGGCCTCTGCCGTTGTGGAGCACAGGCTCCGGACGCACAGGCTCAGTGGCCATGGCTCATGGGCCCAGCCACTCCGCGGCATGTGGGATCCCCCCGGACCAGGGCACAAACCCGTGTCCCCTGCACCGGCAGGTGGACTCTCAACCACTGCGCCACCAGGGGGGCCCACGTATTTGTCTTTCAAATCATGTAGGAAATAAAAAGTGGAGTTATAAACCAAAACTATAATTATACTCACTTTTATATTTGCTCATGTAGTTACCTTTACTGGAGATCTTTATATCTTCATATGGCTTGAAGTTCCTGTTTTGTATCTTTTCGTTTCAACCTGAAGGATTCCTTTTAGGCCGGTGTAGTGGTAATAGACTCCCTCAGCTTTTGTTTATCTGGGTGGAAATCTAAGTTGACAGTTTTTCCTGTCAGCACTTTAAATATGTCATTCCTTCTGGACTCCATAGTTCTGATGCAAAATTGGCTGTTAATCTGATTGGGGATCCCCTATACATGATGAATTGCATCTCTCTTACTGTTTTGAATATTTTCTCCTTGTTGTTAGCTTCAACAGTTTGATTATGATATGTTTAGATGTGGGTCTGTTTGAGTTTAACCTACTTGAAGTTCATTGAGCTTCTGAACATGTAGGCTCGTGTCTCTCATCAAATTTGGGAAGTTTTTGGCAGTTATTTCTTCAGATAGTCTTTCTTCCCCTTTCTCTTGTCTCCTTCTGGGATTCCCTTAATGCATATATTGTTTCTTTTGAAGATGTCCCCCTGGTCCCTTAGGCTCTCTTCACTTTTTTTCATTCTTTTTTTTTTTCTTGTTCCTCAGACTGTATAGTTTTAATTATCTTGTCTTCAAGATTGCTGATTCTGCCTTTGCCTGCTCAAATTTGCTATTGAACCCCCTACTGAATTTTTCACTTACTTATTGGTCTTTTTACCTCCTGAATTTCTGTTTGGTTCTTTTTTATAATTTCTGTCTTTTTGTTGATAGTCTTGTTTTGTTCATTGTTTTCTTGATTTTCTTTAGTCCTTTGTCCATGTTTTCCTTTACTGATATGAGCATATTTAAGACAATCAATTTAAAATTTACTGCTAAGTCCAATGCTGGGCTTCCTCAGGGTGGTTTCTGTTAATTTATTTTGATTCTTTGAGTGGGCTATACTTTCTTTTTTCTTTATATGTCTTGTGATTTTTTGTTGTTGTTGAAATTTGGACATTTGAATATTGGTAACTCTGGAATACAGCTTTTTCCCATTCCCCAGGCTTTGCTGTTTTTTGATTGTTGAAGGCTGTAGTTGTCCATTTGTCTAGTGAGTTTTCCAACCTTTTTTGTAGAAACTGTATTTCTAGCTGTGTGTGATACTGAAGTCTCTGTTACTTAGCTTGTGGGTTTTTTTTTTTTTTTTTTTGCGGTACGCGGGCCTCTCACTGTTGTGGCCTCTCCTGTTGAGGAGCACAGGCTCCGGATGTGCAGGCTCAGTGGCCATGGCTCTCGGGCCCAGCCACTCTGCGGCATGTGGGATCTTCCCAGACCAGGGCACAAACCTGTGTCCCCTGCATCGGCAGGTGGACTCTCAACCACTGCGCCACCAGGGAAGCCCCTTAGCTTGTGTTTTGATGAAGATTTTCTGGATTGCCAGGAGCTAAGCAAACAAACAAACACACATCCTGGTCTTTGCAGATTGACTTTGTGCCCTCCTTTGGCTCTTAGCCAGACTTGTGCTGAGTCTAGGGATCAGCTTGAGATGAAAGCTTAAAATCTTTTTAGGTCTTTCCTGAGAATGCATTTCACCCTGGGCTTTCTGAATTTCCATATATACACAGGTGTTTTAGATTGCCCTAATTTCCTAAAGAAACTCTCCCTTTTCTCACCCAGATCTCAGGCAGTCAGTTGAATGTTTCATTGTTAATCTTTTGCCCAAGTGGCTGTGGGTGTTTGGATCACCTTACAGGGTTTTAAGCAATACTTGCTGCTTTTCCACCTTGAGAAGATTGTGAGTTAGGTGAAATAGAGAGGAGTGCCTTGTGTTAGTCCTTCAGGTAGTCTCCAGATAAGTTATAACAGGTATAAACGATAATTTGCAAGTAAGGTCTGTTCTGCTCCTTCTGGAACCAGGGGCCAGGGTCCCACACTTGGAACACCAGCTGATGTCTTTAAGATTGCCTCCACATCAAGGAGTGGGTAGGGTGAGGGCAAGTAAAAATGCCACAAAGCTTTCCTACCATTTTAAAGTTGACTTTTTTTTAATAGATTTTATTTATTTATTTATTTATTTATTTATTTATTGGCTGCATTGAGTCTTCCGTTGCTGTGTGCAGGCTTTCTCTAGTTGCGGCGAGCGGGGGCTACTCATTGTTGCGGTGTGAGGGCTTCCCATTGTGGTGGCCTTCTCTTGTTGCGGAGCATAGGCTCTAGGTGCGCAGGCTTCAGTAGTTGTGGCACACGGGCTTAGTTGCTCCGTGGCATGTGGGATCTTCCCAGACCAGGGCTTGAACCTGTGGTCCCCTGCATTGGCAGGTGGATTATCAACCACCGCGCCACCAGGGAAGCCCCTTAAGTTGACTTCTTGATTCAGCATTCTCTTGGTTGCCGTAAACCTTGACTATTTTCCAGAGTCTGACAAAGGTGGTTCTGACAGTTTCTGCTTGTTTTTTTTGTTTGTTTTTTGTTTGTTTGTTTGTTTTCACACCCTTTATCTCATTTGATTTTTTAAAAAAATTTTTCTTTAAATTTATTTTTTTAACATCTTTATTGGAGTATAATTGCTTTACAATGGCGTGTTAGTTTCTGCTTTATAACAAAGTGAATCAGCTATACATATACATATATCCCCATATCTCTTCCCTCTTTTGTCTCCCTCCCTCCCACCCTCCCTATCCCACCCCTCTAGATGGTCACAATTTCTGCTTGTTTTTCAGTGTTTTTTGTGGGGGAATGTTAGCTTGGAGCTGTGTACTTCACCATTTTGCTGATGTTATCTTTCACTTGATTTTAATCTTTGTTTCCCCAGTGATAAATGATGTTGAGAATGGTTTCATGTGTTCATTTGCCATATTTGCCTCTTCTTTGCTGAAATGTCCGTTCAGTTTTCTTGCTCATGTTTTTTTATTGGCTTGTGTGTTTCCTTATTACTGAATTGTGAAAGATCTTTATATATACTGAATGCCAGTCTTTCACAGATGTGTTTTGCAAATATTCTTCCTCCTGTGTGATTTGTTTTCATTTTTTAACAGTATCTTTTGAAGAGTAGTAGTTTTAAAATTTGTTGAAGTTTATTTATAAATTTGTTCTTTTTAAACTTATGCTTTGTGTGTTATCTAAGAATGCTATCTAATTCAAAGTATAAAAATTTACTCTTGTATTTTCTTCTGAAGGTTTATACTTTTAGGTTTTATAGTTAGACTCATGATCCACTTAGAGTTAATTTTTATATTTGTTGTCTTTGATATGCCTGAGGTATGGGTCAGGGTTCTTTTTTTTTGCATGTGCATATCAAGCAAAGGGTTTTTTGATAAGGATTAAGAGAATGTACTTTTTTTTTTTAACATCTTTATTGGAGTATAACTGTTTTACAATGGTGTGTCAGTTTCTGCTTTACAACAAAGTGAATCAGTTATACATATACATATGTTCCCATATCTCTTCCCTCTTGCGTCACCCTCCCTCCCACCCTCGCTATCCCACCCCTCTAGGTGGTCACAAAGCACGGAGGTGATCTCCCTGTGCTATATGGCAGCTTCGCACTAGCTATCTAATTTACATTTGGTAGTGTATATATGTCCGTGCCACTCTCTGAATTGGTCACAGCTTACCCTTCCCCCTCCCCATATCCTCAAGTCCATGCTCTAGTAGGTCTGTGTTTTATTCCTGTCCTACCACTAATCTCTTCATGACATTTTTTTTCCTAGATTCCATATATATGTGTTAGCATACGGTATTTGTTTTTCTCCTTCTGACTTACTTCACTCTGTATGACAGACTCCAGGCCTATCCACCTCATTACAAATAACTCAGTTTCATTTCTTTTTATGGCTGAGTAATATTCCATTGTATATATGTGCCACATCTTCTTTATCCATTCATCTGTTGATGGACACTTAGGTTGCTTCCATGCCGTGACTGTCTTTAAATAAAAACCATTATTTCTCCTACTGGTTCCTTGGCTGCTGCTTCTGTTGTACAGATCTTCCTCAACTTACCATGGGGTTACGTCCCAGTAAACCCATGGTAAGTTGAAAATATCATAAATTGAAAATGCATTTAATACACCTGACGTGTCAAACATCACTGCTTAGCTTCACCTACATTCAGTGCACTCAGAACACCTAGGTTAGCCTATAGTTGGGCAAAATCATCTAATGCAAGGACTATTTTTTAATAAAGTGCTGACCATCTCGTGTAATTTATTGACTACTGTACTGACAAGCAGAGTGCTTGTCTGGGTCCGTGGTGGTTGCATCTATCCGCTGTCTCCTGGTGTGGTCGCGTGGCTGGTGGGGAGCTGGGGCTTTGCCACCCAGCATCAGGAGGAAGTGTCTTTCCCCATACGGTGGGCCCGAGGAAAGCTCAAAATTCAAAAGTCGAAGTAGTTTCTACTGAATGCGTATTGCTTTCGCATTACTGTAAAGTTAAAAAATCCTAAGTTGATTTTCTTACTCGTGAAAAGTATATTCAGTCACTCGGTAATACTGATTTCCGTTCAAGAACGCTATAGTCGAGTTGGAGAGAAAAGATGAACACACAGGAGGAGAGGCAAAGAATTTCCCCCTGAAAACTGGTTGGTATAGCGTGCTCTAGGATCTCAGAGGGAAAAGAATCAACAGAGGGTAGTCCTGGAGGGCTTTACGGAGGAGGTGGGAATTGAGCTTGTTCTTAGCGGATGGTTAGTATTGGAGCAGCTGGAGAGAACAGAGAGAGAGGGAAGGCGTTGAAGATGTGGAACAAGACGGATAAAGCGTGGAGGTGAGCAGAGAGCTGCGTGCTTGTCCCAGCCAATCCTGATGAACTCAAGTGATTAGTTCAGAACCGCTCCCGTGGGGGTGTCATCTCCATCCTCAAGGACCCCAGGAGTGGAGGCAGAGGACAGGTGGCGAGGAACGAGCGCAGCCCTGGGCCACGGGGAAGGTTCACCCACTGCACCCGGATGCCGAGGGGGAGGGGCTCCGAGGAGGGAGGGATGCTCAGGCGGGGACAGCGCTGCACAGATGCAGGGAATGGGGGGCGGGGCTGGGGG
>NC_041217.1:146229651-146229936 GCF_002837175.3 Physeter macrocephalus | reverse complement strand
TCACCATTTGATATTGCGTGGAGCTGGGAGGTCTCTTGTGGACCAGTGTCCTGAGGTTGGTTCTCCCACCTCAGAGACCCAGCCCTGATGCCTGGCTGGAGCGCCAAGAGCCTGTCATCCACATGGCTCAAAATAAAAGGGAGAAAATATAGAAAGGAAAGGAAAGGAAAGGAAGGAAGGAAGGAGGAAGGGAGGGAGGGAGGGAGGGAAGCAAGGAAGGAAGGGAGGAAGGAGGAAAGGAAGGGAGGAAGGAAGAAAGGAAGGAAGAAAGAAAGGAAGGAAGAA
>NC_041217.1:146201049-146229602 GCF_002837175.3 Physeter macrocephalus | reverse complement strand
AGGAAGAAAGGAAGGAAGGAAGGGAGGAAGAAAGGGAGGAAGAAAGGAAGGAAGGGAGGAAAGGGAGGAAGGAAGGGAGGAAGGAAAGAAGAAAGGAAGGAAGGAGGGAAGAAAGGAAGAAGACAAAATAAAGTAGGATAAAATATAGTTATTAAAATAAAAAATAATTATTAAGAAGAAAAATTTCTATTAAAAAAAAACAAAAACGTGTCGATTAACCCTAGGACAAACGGTGAAAGCAAAGCTATACAGAAAAAATCTCACACAGCAGCACACACATACACACTCACAAAAAAAAAAAAAAGTCTCTTGTCTCTTCGGTAGCTCCGCGCCAGTTTCTGGAGCTCCTTTAAGCGGCGCGCTTAAACCCCTTCCTAGTGCACCAGGAAGCAAAGAGGGAAGAAAAGGTCTCTTGCCTCTTCGGCAGCTCCAGACTTCTCCTGGACTCCCCCTCCCGGCTAGCCGGTGCACTAACCCCTTCAGGCTGTTTTCACTCTGCCAACTCCAGACCTTTCCCTGGGATCCAACTGAAGCCCGAGGCTCAGCTCCCTGACCACGCCCGCCCCGGCGGGTGAGCAGACAAGCCTCTCTGGCTAGTGAGTGCCGGTCGGCACCGATCGTCTGTGCGGGAATCTCTCCGCTTTGCCCTCCGCACCCTGTTGCTGCGCTCTCCTCCGCGGCTCCGGAGCTTCCGCCTCCGCCACCCGCAGTCTATCCGACTGAAGCCCGAGGCTCAGCTCCCAGCCCCCGCCCGCCCCGGCGGGTGAGCCGACAAGCCTCTCGGGCTGGTGAGTGCTGGTCGGCACCGATCCTCTGTGCGGGAATCTCTCCGCTTTGCCCTCCGCACCCCGCTGCTGCGCTCTCCTCCGAGGCTCCGGAGCTTCCCCCTCCGCCACCCACAGTCTCCGCCCGTGAAGGGGCTTCTAGTGTGTGGGAACCTTTCCTCCTTCACGGCTCCCTCCCACTGGTGCAGGTCCCGTCCCTATTCTTTGTCTCTGTTTATTCTTTTTTCTTTTGCCTACCCAGGTACGTGGGGGGTTTCTTGCCTTTTGGGAGGTCTGAGGTCTTCTGCCAGCGTTCGGTGGGTGTTCTATAGGAGAAGTTCCACGTGTAGGTGTATTTCTGATGTATCTGTGAGGAGGAAGGTGATCTCCGCGTCTTACTCTTCCGCCATCTTGATGCTAGGATCAAGAAAATGTACTTTGATTAGTGTGGCACCTGGGTTTGACTCTTGGCAAGGTAGGTCAGGAAGACTCTGCCATAGGGTATGGATTTTTCTTCACCTACTGAATTGCCATTCATATGGGATAAGACAACTCCTATTGAGAGCCCAGGTTCTTAGCCTGATAGGCAAGTTTTTAGTGTGTAGACTTCTGTTTTCAGCTGTGAATCCTTTGCTTACTTCTAATCCTATCCTTAATAGCATGATACAGTATAAACACAGCACTAGCCTTGCGGGTAAAGTTAGCCTGAGATTTGCTTTGATATTGTGGAGGAGGGAGATGGTTCTGACCAAGAGAGGGAGGACTCTCTGTGAGGACTCAGAGCAATAGGCAAAATAGCCACAACTTAGTACTCTGAATTATAAGAGAAAGCAATAAGCTCTTAGAGTTGGAAGGAGCATGTAGAAATTGTGTAGTCAGGCAATTTTCAACCTTTTTTTTTTTGACAGTTGAAATTTACATGTCATATATTAGATATGTTATTGTTACAATAGATAAATACACGTTATATGTAATTTCTGGCATGCAGGCTGTAATTCTGCCTTTTAAAAAATCTCACTTAAGAAAGAATGTTGTAACATAAGTGAACTGACTTTATTTCATTGATAGTATTTACCAAGAACCTGCTTTCATTTAATTAAGAGAGTATACTGATTGCAAACTTGAGTACTTTAAGTCAATTTCAAATAATTTGTGACACGATCCTCACAATTGGTCAACATAAATTTGTGTTGATGGCATCATATTGAAAGTTTTTTATTTAGTCTCGTGGTTCTCAAACTTTAGTGTGCTTCACAATCACCTAGAGGGCTTGTTAAAACACGGATTGCTGCTCCCCTCCCCCAGAATTTCCTATTTAGTAGATCTGGGGTGGGGCCCTAGAATTTGCCTTTCTAACAAGTTCACAGGTGATGCTGATGCTGCTGGTCTGGGGACCACATTTTGAGAGTCACTGCTTAGGCCAACTTTCACCTTACTTTTTCAGTATCCTAGGGGCACAGTCCATTCCTTTTAAGACGGCCTTTTTTCACTGTTAGATGGTTCTTTCTATAATTAAACCTACTTCTCCTTCTGTTATTTTTATCCAGTATATCAAACTGGCCTCTGAAGTAAGAAGTTTACTCTCCTATAACAGAGGAGATAGCCCTCTTGTAGTTGAAGAGAGTTATTCATGTCTTCTTTGTTTTATTTCTTTCACGTTAAATGTTTATAGTTTCCCTAATAGTTATTGGAAGAGTACTGCAATTTGTAGTTATGTTAATATTGCCATAATAGTGTTTTACTTGTAACCTTGTTTCTCTTGCTCTATTCCCTGGGATACTATCCAAGCCAGAAACCTGGAAGTCATCCTAGGCTCCTTCCCCTCCTTAACTCCCTATTTTGCTGAAAAATCATTTGATTGTAGAAATGATAGGAACCAGATAGAAATTTGATCCAATTTAAGCAGAAAGGAGGAGCTTGCTATAAGGGTACAGTGGTATGCCGTTGAATCTGAAAACACATGGTTTGGCTGGATCTCTCATAAGTGACTAGAAATGGGAACTAGAAAACTGCAAGAAGCAAATTAGTTTGGAAGTTAGAAAGGAAGTTCCTCTTCCCATGCCCTTTTTCTTTCTTGGGCTATGTGTGGTTCTGTTTTATTTGCTTCATTCTCTTTTCCTGTCTTTTAATGAATTCCTTGGTAAATTCAATAATGTTCTGCAGTCTAGCTGAGCAAGAGAAGCAAGATACGGAACAGTTCATATAGAGTGATTCCATTTATCTAATATTCTGTCCGAACCCTGGATAGTAGTTACCCTGGAGGGATAGTGTAGTGACTAGAAGGGTGCACAGGGGGCTTTCTGGAATGCTTGGTTATGTCTTTTTTTAAAATCTTGATGTTGGTTCCATGGATACGTTTAACTTGCAGAATTTATTGAGTTATATGCTTAGGTATATGTACTTTTCTGAAATGAGTAATATACTTAAGTAAAAGTTAAAAAAAGTCCTGATTTAAAAGTTAAATTTCATTTCCCATTTGTATTTCCTTCCCTTAGCAAAGTTTTGACAGGGGAGACTTGGAATAAGAAGGTGCATGATCTGCTTTCATTATTCCTCTCCTCTGTTTTCTGGCTTCTTTACTTTGGTATGTTATGATAGGGAATAGGGAGATTGAAAAGGATATGATTTTCTTTTGGGAATTCCCTGGTGGTGCAGTGGTTAAGAATCTGCCTGCCACTGCAGGGGCCATGGGTTAGATTCCCAGTCCGGGAAGATCCCACATGCTGCGGAGCAACTAAGCCCCTGCGCCACAACTACTGAGCCTGTGCTCTAGAGCCCATGAGCCACAACTTTCTTTTAACTGGTGCTGATCTAGTCCTATCGGTTGTCGATCCTTTTGTGACTAAGACCAACTGTTCATCCATACAGTATAGCAGGCATTCAAGTGCTGGCTCTCTCAAGTAGCTCATTTGTAAGGTATTTTTGGGATACTTTCCTTTCCATATTGCCTTCACATAGGATATTCCTTCAGCATGATATCTTACAAGGCCTTCTCACTTCCCTCCACCCAAAGCTGCTTGCTGGGGTGTTGCTTCTGTGAATGGCCAGCCCTTTTTGGTGGGTTACCAGCATTAGTGCCCAGACCCTGCTTTCTTCATGGTTTCCACTTGATGCATCGGTACTGTTTCATCCTCGACACACCAGTTGGTGGGAATATAGGCTGTTCCCTTGCTGCCTTCTCTTTTTGCATTGACTACTCCTTCCAATTCCCCTTTCTCCCTGCTCATTCCTGTTAGAGTTGGATGGGCATATCAGTTGCTTTAATGGTACAGTGCCTAAATATCCCCCTTTATCCTTTTATCCATTTACTACCAATTAAAAAAATATTTTTATTTATTTATTTATTTGGCTACGCTGGGTCTTAGTTGTGGCACGTGGGATCTTTGTTGCTGCATGCGAGATCTTTGTTGTGGCCTACTGGATCTTTTAGTTGCAACATGCGGGATCTTAGGTGCGGCATGCGGGATTTAGTTCCCTGACCAGGGATTGAACCCGCGTACCTTGCACTGGGAGCGTGAAGTCTTAACCACTGGACCACCAGGGAAGTCTCATTTACTACCAATTTTAAAAATACTTTTTCCTCGGGAATTCCCTGGTGGTCCAGTGGTTAGCATTCTGTGCTCTCACTGTCGAGGGCCCAGGTTCAATCCCTGGTTGGGGAACTAAATCCCACAAGCCACGCTGTGCGGCCAAAAAAAAAACCCACCCCAAAAAACAAATGAAAAAAACCTTTTTTCTTTTCTCTTCAGTTATTTGTCATCAACTTCACTCTTCTTTTTATGCTGGGGTATTTGTAAATTATATTCTGGATAGCCACCACTAAGCAATGTTTGTACTTTGCTGTGTGTGAACTCACCGGTCACAGTATATGACCCTAGAGGCTTTATTTATTAATTATTTATTTGGTTGCACTGGGTCTTAGTTGCGGCAGGAGGACTCCTTAGTGGTGGCTCACTGACTCCTTAGTTGCTGCACGTTGGCTCCTTAGTTGCAGCTCACTGGCTCCTTAGTTGTGGCATGCGAACTCTCAGTAGTGGCATACATGTGGGATCTAGTTCCCTGACTAGGGATCGAACCTGGGCCTCCTGTATTGGGAGCACAGAGTCTTAACCACTGTGCCACCAGGGAAGTCCCCTCTAGAGGCTTTAAAAAAATGTTTTCTCAAGGAGGCAGGCATTTTTCCATTTATTTCCCACCCCTCTGTGGCTTTGAGTATTGCTATGGTACCAGTTGTTTGTGTCTTGTTTTTCAAATGGCAGGTAACATAGATTTCAGTTATTTCTCCTTATGCTTCTCATTTTGTCTTTGTACTGTCCAGGTCAGATTGATGTGCTACTTATCTGTGTTTGTTGTAGCTTCTTTCACTGAAATATAAAAGATAGGCCTCATTTGCCTTATTTTTTATATTTTTACCCAGAATATTTTCTCATTAATGCTGCTAATTAGGTGGGTGTTTGCTTTAAAATGTCTGCGTCTTGATGATGCTTACTGAGTGAGGAGGAAGTGGCATTGGGATGGGGTGGGATGGGTTAGACTAAAATAAAGGCAATGGGAAGGCACTGTCAATGCTTCATATTGTCTGTGTTTCCTCCATTGTACTATTATAATTTTTCATTGAAAACATGAGTTTAGCTCCTATGATAGACATAAAGAAGGCTCTAAGTTTTACTTTAGCATTAATTGAATGTTAGGGGTATTTCTAACTGTATGACAGGTAAAGGAAGGTCTATTATTTATGATTTTTTTAAAACTAAAATATGCTTTTCTTTACTAGATACAGGAAGAGTGTGAATAAATGGAGAAAAGTAAATAAACATAAGTAGACATGTACTCATTATGAATAATATATCCTGTCAAAGTGCCTTATTGTGTCACCTTGTGAATCTCATCCCCTATTTTTCCTTTGGCTTTTTTTTTTTTTTCGGTATGCGGGCCTCTCACTGTTGTGGCCTCTCCCGTAGCGGAGCACAGGCTCCGGTCGCGCAGGCCCAAGCGGCCATGGCTCAGGGGCCCAGCCGCTCCGTGGCATGTGGGAGTGCCCCCGTGTTCCCTGCATCGGCAGGTGGACTCTCAACCACTGTGCCACCAGGGAAGCCCTTTCCTTTGGCATTTTGTACTCAATGTCCCACATCATTCACAGCATACCCAAACAGCTGTTCACTAAGAAATTTGTTTCTGGCTTTAGCTGTTGAACAGGAAATATAAAATGTTGGCACTTTTTAACTGTAATGAATGTTGTAGAGATATTTAATATAAAATTAGTTCTTATACTTTCAGAAAAGACATTAAAGGCTTATGTTTTACTTTTTTCACTTTAAAGGATGTGATAACTGGACTTAGTCCCCTGCTCTTCAGGAAGCTCAGTAATCCTGACATATTTTCATCCACTGGAAAAGCTAAACTTCAACGACAACTTAGTCAGGATGACTCTAAGTTACGGAGAGGAAGCCTGGCCAGTTCTTTGTCAGGTAAGTATCTAATTTTGTTTTCTTTTAACAGTTTTGGGAATGGGACTTCCCTGGTGGCACAGTGGTTAAGAATCCGCCTGCCAATGCAGGGGACACGGGTTCGAGCCCTGGTCGGGGAAGATCCCACATGCTGTGGAGCAACTAAGCCCATGCACCACAACTACTGAGCCTGTGCTCTAGAGCCTGCGAACCACAACTACAGAGCCCGCGTGCCACAACTACTGAAGCCCCTGTGCCTAGAGCTGGTGCTCCACAATAAGAGAAGCCACCGCAGTGAGAAGCCAGTGCATTGCAACGAAGAGCCCGCGTGCCACAACTACTGAAGCCCCTGTGCCTAGAGCTGGTGCTCCACAATAAGAGAAGCCACCGCAGTGAGAAGCCAGTGCATTGCAACGAAGAGTAGCCTCCGCTCACCGCAACTAGAGAAAGCTCACGCGCAGCAACGAAGACCCAATGCAGCCAAACAAAAGAAACAAACCAAAAAAAGACAGAGTTGTGGGACTGTTTTGTCAATATTTAAGGGTGTATCAACTGACTTGGCATCTTGGCACCTTCTTCTGTCGTAATAGTGTTAAATAGAACACTTGTGGGTAAGGCTGTCTTCCTTTCTTTACTGTTTCCTCATGGCATCTCTGAATGCTAACCTCCTGAACCTGCTGGGTATTTCTTGGTTGACCATTATCACTGGTTATTCCCTTTCAATATGATTTGTGCTCTCTGCTTACTTCTGTAGACGTCACAAACTTTGCTTCTTTTTATTTTCTTTTTTCTCTTATTTCCAAAACTCATTCTAAAGCCCATAGTGCCTCCCCACCTCATCCATAGAAAAGTCTTAAAAAATTCAAAGGGAAAAATTAATACAAGGACGTCATGCCCAAATCGGAAGCAATTGAAATGTGGCATAGTTTTAAGCAATCAATAGAGTATGGAAGAAAGAGAATCCATTTGACTTTAGTTGAAGAAGCAAATGTAATCCTATTACATTCCTTGGCCTACTGTAAACAGTTTTCAGTTTCTTTTTATTTTTGTACCTTTTCAGGGCTATTCCCTTGGCTTTCTCTTCTCACTCTTCTATTGAAATTTTATTTTGTCAGTCATGTATTTAATCACATAGAGCTATTTCTTGTTTGTTTTTTTCCCATAGCATTCTGCTCTTCTTTTAAGGATGTATTTATCTTCTAATTCTGTATGAGTAAATAGATTTTTTTTTTTGGATTAAAATTTTCTTTTTTAAGTTTTCTTTTGTTTCTGAATCAACTTTTTTTCTTTTGAGCACCTAACAACCAGAATCCATTGCTTTGCTCTGAGATGCTAATAAATCCCTTCTATCCTGGGAGGTAATTGTCTGGCTACTGGGTGGTACAATGTAGAAATGTGGTTGTGTTTGACTGTTCTGTCCATAGATTTTCAGTTACTCTGATTTCAGCCTTATGTCTTACTTTATGTCCTCTTAGGTATCTAAGTACTGAGTACTGAACTTACCTGAGATTTTGCAGGGCAGCCTGATGCCCCATTTAACTACGAGCTCCACTAAGCTTATTATACCTCATGCCTTTCTTTGCCCAGTTCCATTGGTTATGATTCATCTATATGCTTTAGATTTTCCCCAAATTTTGTTCATTCCCTCGTAGAGTGTCTATGTGTCTGTCTCTGTCTCTCTTTCTCTCTCTGGTGATAGCCTTTATTTGTTTATTTATTTTGTTTTTATTCTCTCTCCCTCTCTCTTTTTTTTGGCCATGTGGCGCCGTGTGGCCATTTTGTGGGATCTTAGTTCCCCGACCAGGGATCGAACCCGGGCCCCTGGCAGTGAGAGTGCTAAGTCCTAACCACCGTACCGCCAGGGAATTCCCTCTTTATTCTCATTTAATGGAGTTTCCTGGGGGACAAAAATACAAGTATGTGCTCAGTCAGCCATCTTTAACTGGGACTATTTCTTAAAAATATCCTCAAAGTATTGTAAGAATAATAATTAGAATTTTTAACAAGTTTTCTTTTTTTCTGAGTTATTTGTTTACTAAAGAGCTAGTTGCTCCATTTGTTCATATTGTTCCTTCTGTTTTTAAGTTGTTTGTGTTCCTCAGATTCTTGGCAGTTCTTGGTATGCTTCAAGCCCTGACCAGTAGATGTCCAAATGGGTTTCTTCTGCTGTTGTGTAAGCCTCTTTCCCGAGCAGGCCCTTATTTTGAAGGGAGATAGAGTTGTGATGCTAGCCTTTGTATATGTGGATGGGGGAAGTTAACAAACTAGCTTTCCTTTAGGTTATATAGATCCTCATCTATAGGCAGATCGCCTGGAGAGCTTGGCAACATTTGCAGAAGGAATAAAAGAAACCAGGCAGGCTCTACTCTGGGCTTGTGGAAGTTTTGAGTACAGAACCATTATTATTTTCTGTGGAGCGTTTTATGGAAAGACTTCTCATTAAAGCATGCATTTGAGGGCAGACTTGAAAGATAACTAGATTTTTTTAAAAATTGTGTGTTTCTGATCAAAAATGTAAAATATGCCAGTTATAAAAAATTTGAGTACAATAACATGCATCATGTCAAAGTGAAGAGTCCTTCTTAATCTTTACTTTCTTCTATTTTCCCTCCCTCCAAACCATTTATATATACTCCATTATATTTAAATATACATTTAAAATCTTATATAAATATATATAAACTTTATTTTAAAAATCAAAATTGGAATCATATGCTATATACTTCCTTTTAAAAAATTTTTTTTTTATTTTTAATTTTTATTACATTTTGGCCACGCTGCGTGGCATGTGGGATCTCAGTTCCCCGACCAGGGATTGAACCCATGCCCCCTGTGGTAGAAGCGTGAAGTCTTAACCATTGGACCACCAGGGAAGTCCCTATATGCTTCCATTCTGCTGTTTTCACTTAACAGGAAATGTTGAACATTTTTCTCTTGACTACATGTTCAGCTGCCTTATTATTTTTAATGGGTTCAGTATGTCATTATGTGAAGATATTGTAATTAACTGGTAATGATCATTTATCTTATTTCCAATTTTATTATGATGAGCATTGCTAGGGAGACGTTCTGGTCTAATTTTTTTTCTTTACATTCTTACAAGTGGAATGCTGGGTCCAAGCATACTCAAAATTATAATAGGTTTTGCTAAATTGCCCTGCAAATAAGTTGCATCACACTTTGTTTACAGTAAAAGGATATGTTATAGCAAAAACAAAACCCAAACCTCCTTTTGCTCATACCTCTTTATAAAGTGGGTATTTCCATGACAAATAGGATTTTGCCAGGAAAAAGAAGGGTTTTCAAGTGAATTGGTGATCAAGATAAAGCCAGCTGAATATGCAGGGCAGAATATTTAAGTTGAATGAGTGAATGGGTTTGGAAAGTGTGGAAGGAGATGAGGCCAGGAAGATAATCTGGATTTATGGAGGATTTTTTTAGTGTTTTTTAGTGTTTTAAAAGTGAGGCTTAGGGGACTTCGCTGGTGGCTCAGTGGTTAAGAATCCTCCTGCCAGTGCAGGGGACACAGGTTCGAGGAATATCCCACATATCCCACTCCTAGCCTGGTCCAGTAATATCCCACATGCCGAGGAGCAACCAAGCCCATGCGCCACAACTGAGCCTGCACTCTGGAGCCCGCGAGCCATAGATACTGAACCTGCGTGCCATAACTACTGAAGCCCGTGCACCTAGAGCCCGTGCTCCGCAACAAGAGAAGCCACCACAATGAGTAGCCCCCACTCGCCACAACTAGAGAAAGCCCGCACGCAGCAATGAAGACCCAACTCAGCCAAAATAAATAAATAAATTTAAAAAAATGTGGCTTAGGACTTCCCTGGTGGTCCAGTGGTTAAGACTCCACCCTCCCCCTGCAAGGGGCGCAGGTTCCATTCCTGGTTAGGGAACTAAGATCCCACATGGTGTGTGGCGCCGCCAAAAACAAAAAAACAAACAAAACAAGCAAAAAGTGTGGCTTAATTCTTTAAACAGTAGGGAGTCATGAGAAGGGAATGACGTGACCATATTTGTTCTGATTAGATCACTAGCAGCAATGTGAAGAATGGTGTGAGGGAAGGAGTTGAAATGGGACTTGAACCTCAGGTAGAAAGTCATTGTAATTCTAGATGCTCAGTCTTTATAAGTGACTTTCTTGTAGTCTGTCAGTGGGATTAAGGCAGTTGGTCAACCTGGACTGAACACCTGGAGCCTGGCAAGAATAGTATGTATTCAGTGTTTGTCTTCTGTAAACCTAAGGACCAAATTTGTCTAGGAAAAGCTTTCAGCTGCACTCTTATTGCATTGAGTTGGTGAGAAACTAGGTAGGATGGAAGGGACTAGAAAACTCCTAGCCTGCTAGGTTGGGTGTCAGGGTTGGGCCCTGGCATGGTGGTGGATATTACAGAGAATTTATTTTTTAAAATATTTATTTAATTTATTTTTGCTGCGCCAGGTCTTAGTTGCAGCATGCATGTGGAGTTCCCTGGCCAGGGATTGAACCCGGGCCCCCTGCTTTGGAAGCGTGGAGTCTTACCCATTGCACCACCAGGGAAGTCCCTACAGAGAATGTAAAATAGTCGTCAACTCAGTTCAGTATTCCACTTGGCATTTCTCACCACCACCAATATAGTTAGAATTTTTAGAGGGCTGCAGGTTCTAAAATGGATGTGAAGGGACTTCACTTTGTTTAGGATCAATGTACTTTAAAAAAAATTTATTTATTTATTTATTTGGCTGTGCTGGGTCTTAGTTGCAGCATGCGGGATCTAGTTCCCTGACCAGGGATCGAACCCGGGCCCCCTGCATTGGGAGGGTGGAGTCTTAACCACTGGACCACCAGGGAAGTCCCTGGATCAATGTACTTGTAATCCACTTGATATCATTGTATTTTTTCATTTTTTAATTAACAATTTGTTAATTTTCCAAACCTTGTTGTTGAAGGTAAGCAGCTGCTCCCCTTGTCCGGCAGTGTACATAGCAGTGTGGGACAGGTGACTTGGCAGTCTTCAGGAGAAGCATCAAACCTGGTTCGAATGAGGAATCAGTCCCTCGGACAGTCTGCGCCTTCTCTTACTGCTGGCTTGGTAAGTGTTAGTACAGATGGTCCCTTGCTCCATGAACAAATTCTTGGTTGTCATTCGTCATTATTGCATCTATTATCTTCCTTTTTAGGGTTTGGCTAGTTTAATTTCTCAAAGCGAAGTATGGAAAAGAATGGAATTTAACAGACTGTATTCTGATTGCTCTCATGCTGTCACTGGTACTGATTATATAATGAGAGTCAAGAAGAAGACTCAATATGATTCTAACTTTAATGAATAAATTTCCTGAGAAAGAGCTTTCTTATAGAAATGATTCTAAATCTTATGAAGTTGTGTTGCTTCTGTGTACAGCTCTGTGGTATACATATTTAGTACGTGAAGATAGGGAACATGTTTTGCACATAGTAGGCAGTTCAGTATATATTGGGTGAAAAGAATGAGGCTTTTCTTTGTCTAGACTTTGTATAGTAGACAGGACCTAACAGAGGTTAAGCTGTGTAGTCTGGGCAGTTTGTTTCTGCCTATTATTGCATCTTGTACCCTTTTACCCTCAGTGGCCCTGCCTCTTTACTTAGGGGACCCATTAACTTTCTGCTGATCTCACACTCTTCCCTCTAAATGTAGGACAAGGCACACAGTAATTTGCAGGGTACAGTAACAGAAGCTTGTTCCCGTTAAAATAATCTTATCTACTCTTTGGGACCATAAATCTTTTGGGTTGGCATATAGGGAGTAGAAAGTTTTGTCCATTTGTCCATCCTGGGAAGTGGGGATAGGGGAAGAAGTCTGTGACTTTTAGGCCACAGGGACCATCAGGGTCATTTGTGGAACTTCCCCAACTTTTTATCTTTTTTTTAAAAAATTAATTTATTTTATTTTTGGCTGCATTGGATCTTTGTTGCTGCGCGTGGGCTTTTCTCGAGTTGCAGTGAGCAGGGGCTACTCTGTTGCGGCGCGCGGGCTTCTCATTGCGGTGGCTTCTCTTGTTGCGGAGCACGGGCTCTAGGTGCGCGGCCTTAAGTATTTGCAGCACGCGGGCTCAGTAGTTGTGGCACATGGGCTTTAGAACGCAGGCTCAGTAGTTGTGGCGCATGGGCTTAGCTGCTCTGCGGCATGTGGGATCTTCCTGGACCAGGGCTCGAACCCATGTCCCCTGCATTGGCAGGCAGATTCTTAACCACTGTGCCACCCGGGAAGCCCCCAACTTTTTATCTTGAAAATATCAAACCTACAGAAAAATGGAAAGAATGGTACAGGGTATACCCCATTAAGCTTACTTAGATTGACCAATTTCGTTGTAACTTTACATTTTGCCACATTTTGTTTAATCTGTGTGTATGTATATATTTTTTTCCTGAAGATTTCAAAGCAAGTAACAGACGTTATGCTACCTCCCCCTTAAGTATTTCTCCTAAGATCAAGGATAGTCTCCTAAATAACCACAATATATAGTGGACCCTTGAACACCACTGGTTTGAACTGGGTGGGCCCACTTATATGTGGATTTTTCCCAATAGTAAATACTAGTACTATAGGATCCATGGTTGGTTGAATCCTGGGATGCAGAACTGTGGATAGGGAGGGCCAACTGTAAGTTTATACTTGGATTTTCCACTGCATGGAGGGGTGGGGAGGGTTTGGGAGATGTCAGCACCTCTAACCCCTACATTGTTCAAGGGTCACCTGTATTGTCAGATCCAAGAAGTTTAACATCAATTTAATATAAAAACCATATTCAAATTTCCCTACTTGTTTTCAGCATGTCTATTAAAGCCCCACCTCTCCCCTCTTTAACATCTGGAACTTAAAAAAAAAACAATCCATGTACCATCATAGAGATTTCAATCCAATGGGTCTGGGTTGGTCCCAGGCATCTGTATTTTCTTTAAAGCATTATACCTACTTCTAGATGCACTCTTTTGAGAACTACTGCCACTAAGGTAAAGCTAAATGTTTCATTTTAAGGTGGTTTGTTGCAGAGGAAATTCTTGGACTGAGTTTGCTGAATTCCTAGCTTAGGCCAACTGAAGTAGAATATTCCTGAATTAATTTTTTTTTAAAGCTTATTGAGACATAATTCACATATGAAAATTCACTCATTTAAACTGTACAATTCAATGATTTTTAGTATATTCATAGATACATGCAGCCATCACTGGAGTCAATTTTAGAACATCTTCATCATTTCAGAAAGAATTCATATACCCTTTAGCTATCACCTTCATATTTTCACATCTCCCTAGCCTTATGTAAACATTAATATACTTCCTGCCTCCATAGATTTACCTGTACTGTACATTTCATATAAATTGAACCTTATACTATGTGACCTTTTGTAACTAGCTTCTTTCACTTAGGACGATGTTTTCAAGGTCCATCCATTGTGTAGCATGTATTAGTGCGTCATTCCTTTTTACTCCTGAATAATATTCCATTGTATGGATATGCCATATTTTGTCTATCTGTTTGTCAGTGGATGGACATTTGGGTTGTTTCTTCCTTTAGACTATTATGAATAATGCTGCTATGAACATTTGTTTATAATATTCACATGGACAGTATTCATTTTTCTTGTGAGTGGAATTGCTGGGTTGTATGGTAACTGTTTAAATGTAGCAGTGTTTGATAAACTGCAGTGTATGAGATTTTTGGTTTCTTCACATTGTCATCAACATTTGCTATTATTTGTCTTTGATTTTAGCCATCCTAGTGGGTCTGAAGTGGTATCTGTGGTTTTGATTTGTGTTTTCCTAATGACTCGTGACATTGATCATCTTTTCATGTGATTATTGGCCCTTTGTACGTCTTCTTTGAAGAAATGTCTATTCACACTCTTTGCCCATTTAAAAAATTGGGTTATTTGTCTTTTTTATATACGGATTTGTAAAATCATTACTTCCTTAGATCTGAATCCAGTTACTTCTTTCCTCCCAGGGATCTGCCTTTTGTTTCCTCCTGTGCCTTTCTTTCCTGAGCTATTTGCTTACTTATAGTAACCTCAGGCTAGTTCCTCCCTTTCCATTCTCCTACTCAAGGATTTCCAGTTGGGTATTTTATGTTTGGTGGCACATTTGATAGTATCGAATACTTTTCCTGCTTTGACTTACTTTACACTGAATATACCTCGATGCCACCCCAGCTTCTGGCTGTAGCATTTCTGAAAAATCTGTCCTATAACGTATTCTTGTTGTTAATAGAGTTATGGCCCTATATAGTCCATAGACCCAGCCTCCAGAGAATTTTTGGGTCAAAAAGATTCACATAATAACAACAAAAGACAATTTAAAAGTAACATAACAACACTTAATAGAATGTTAATTATGACTTAACAGGAACTAAGGAGACAGGAATTGTGCTGTGTATAATTATTGGGGAGATAATTTGCAGGAGGTTAGATTTGACCAGACTCTGGAGAATGGATAGCCAAAAGCCTTAATGTAGCAAATATTTTCATTTTGACGACATCTAGGTGATTGTGTTTATGAGGAGACTTCTTTCTTCTCCCTCGTTTCCTGGTGTCTATTGAGAAGATTTCTCTGAAGGCCCATTTTCCCCATATATATAGTGACAATGATTTCAATTAGTGGTTTCCAGAGCATGTATAAAAAGGATCATACAATCATACTACTATATTGTATGTTACTAGGGATAGGGAAAAACTTAGATGACATCTTGTCCAAGATTAATTATTAATCTTAAGATATATGTACATACATATATGTTAGGGAACCGCTGACCAAAACTGCCCACCTTGGCCAGGCACAATGATAACCGCTTGCGTGAATCGTCTCACAACAGGAGGTTCTGATAAAGAGCTAGGTGCTGCCACCCGAAAACTAACCAGGAGAATTCGGGAGGGACCTAAAGGAGGGAGGACACACCAGCCCATAGTATGTCTTGTAAAACTAACCCAGAAGAATTCGGGAAGGGCCAAAAAGGAGGAGGGAGGAGACGATATGTGCTGCCAGCCTCCCAGAAACCCTCTCACTGGGATCCATATTGGCTGAGAGATGTGTGAGCCACCAGAAGGACCCTGAGTCAGACCAAATATGGGCCAAGCAAGATGATTGGCCAGGGACAACTGGAAGCTAACCCCATTGCTGTAAAACCTGAGACTGTGAGCTATGTGGCAGAGCAGTTCTCCTGGGTTCCCTTATCCTGCTGCTGTCTGCCCGGGCGCCCCTTCCCAATAAAGTCTCTTGCTTTGTCAGCACATGTGTCTCCTCAGACAATTCATTTCCAAGTGTTAGACAAGAGCCCACTTCGGGCTCTGGAAGGGGTCCCCCTTCCTGCAACATATATACATATCCTTTTATTATGTAAATTATAATATATGATATATATAAGATATATACATATATATCTTAAAATACATATATAAGATTATATGTATATAATCTTTAAAATAAGGTTAATTCCTTCTTTGCTTTCTCATGAATATGTCAAGTAGTATCTGCAACTTTGATCTTTGTGACTTGCTCCATCTGTTTATTCTTCCTCTCTGTTCCCCTAAACCGATTCTTTGGTTGTTGCCTGTCTTGTTAAATAGCACCATGACCCACCCCCCTCCCCGCCCCAGTAGTCGAAAGCTAGAGACCTAGAAGTCTGTTTTGACTCCTCCTCTGTCCTTACTCTATCCCCATCCAATCACCCATCATGTCCTAGCTCCCAACATCTCTGAGTGGTCTACTTTTTTTCACGAGGGATGTGGCCCAGTTTAAGACACATTTTCAGTCTCTTGGATCATTGCTGGGGCCTCGTTACTGTTAACCCTGTATTCATTCTTCTTC
Source organism: Physeter macrocephalus (assembly GCF_002837175.3). Lineage (NCBI taxonomy): Eukaryota > Metazoa > Chordata > Mammalia > Artiodactyla > Physeteridae > Physeter > Physeter macrocephalus. The sequence continues at coordinate 146,213,562 of NC_041217.1, read as the reverse complement.
GTTTCCAACCACTCTCCACTCTAAAGTCTGTTCTTTCAAAACCACAAATCTGATATGTCTGTTCTTACTTTTTTCTTTTAGTTTTATCTTCTAAAATTTTCATTTGGTTAATACTTATCCAGCTGTAATGTTTAAAATCTTTCCATAGCTTCCTATAACAATTTTTTTTTTTTTTTTTTTGCGGTACGTGGGCCTCTCACTGTTGTGGCCTCTCCCGTTGCGGAGCACAGGCTCCAGATGCACAGGATCAGCGGCCATGGCTCACGGGCCTAGCCGCTTCGCGGCATGTGGGCTCTTCCCGGACCGGGGCACGAACCCGTGTCCCCTGCATCGGCAGGCGGACTCTCAACCACTGTGCCACCAGGGAAGCCCAACAATTATTATAAAATATAGTAATAAGTAATTATTGAGTGGATGAGTTTTCATTGACATTAGCAAATTGGGAATGAGGCATTAGAGACAGAGACCACAGATGGAAAGATTAGGCTTGGATGCTTTTTCTCTGAAATCAGTCTATTGGATTCAAGTAATTTGGTACAATTCACTGGTTAGGTTGACCTAACCAGTGAATTGTACCAAATATTGACATTTTAATAGGAGGGCTGTAAATCCCAAGAATCTTTTAATTGATAGTGTTTGACTAATTCTCCAAATATATTTTTGGGATTCTTTCTTTACTTTATTGGCAGACATGGCCTTCACAGGAATGATGCCTTTATAGGACTGATCATTTGCAAGGAATAGCTCTTTCCATCATCATGTTCCTAGTTGACATGTAGCATTGTATCTTCTACATAGTAGGCAATGTATAATTACTTATTAAAGGAGTAAAGGACTTTTGGAATACCTTTGCTAATGTTATAGCTGGTTGGATTAATACTTGTTTTGAAGTATAATGTCCACAAAAGAAGGTTGATTTAAGGTGTCAGTACCAGCCTGAAATGATGTCACACAGACCTCTATTCTTGTCCTTGTCTTAATTCATTTTAATCAATATCTTGGATAAAGACACTGAAGAAATTGCTTATCACATATGCATCAGTATCACATGCTGATGACATGTTGAATGTTAAATTCAGTCAGAGCCTTACAAACAAATGATGGTTCAAGAAGAACCAGCAAAATGAGATTTAACGGAGAGAAAAGTAACCTTTGAAAAGCCCAAAGCTCAAAACTGGATTGAAGTTTGAATTAAAGTCAAGTTCCAAGACATTTTCATCACTGTAAAAGGAAAACCTTTATCCATTAAGCAGTCACTGTCCATTTTAACTTCATCCCAGCCCTGGTAACTACCAATCTGTATTCTGTCTCCATGGATTACCTATTTTGGATATTTCTTATGAATGGAATCACACGGTATGTGATCTGTGTCTGGCTTCTTTTATTTAGCATAATGTTTTTGAGGTTTATCCATATTGTAGCATGTATTAGTACTTTGTTCCTCTTTATGTCTGAATATGATCCCATCGAATGGATATACCACATTGTGTTTATCCATTCATCAGTTGATGGACATTTGGGTTGTTTCCACCTTTTGGTTATTGTGAATAATGTTACTGTGAGCATTCATGTTCAAGTATTTCTTTGAGTTCCTGGTTTCAGTTCTTTGGAGTATATACCTTCCTTCCTGGGAGTAGAATTGCTGAGTCATATGGTAATTCTGTTTATTTTTTTGAGGAACCAGTAAGCTGTTTTCCACAGTGGATGCATCATTTGGCATCCCTATCTACAGTGTGTGAGGGTTCCATTTTTTCTATATATTTGCCAAAACATTTTATTTTTTTAAATTAATTAATTAATTAATTTACGGCTGCATTTGGTCTTCGTTGCTGCGTGCAGGCTTTCTTTAGTTGTGGTGAGCAGGGGCTACTCTTTGTTGTGGTGCCCGGGCTTCTCTTGTGGAGCATGACTCTAGGTGCGCGGGCTTCATTAGTAGTGGCTCGTGGGCTTCAGTAGTTGTGGCTTGTGGGCTCTAGAGCACAGGCTCAGTAGTTGTGTCTCACGGGCTTAGCTGCTCTGTGGCATGTGGGATCTTCCTGGAGCAGGGCTTGAACCTGTGTCCTCTACATTGACAGGTGGATTCTTAACCACTGCACCACCAGGGAAGCCCCGCAAATACATTTTATTTTTTTTTTCTTTCTTTTTTTTTTTTTGGGGGGTACGCGGGCCTCTCACTGTTGTGGCCTCTCCCGTTGTGGAGCACAGGCTCCGGACGCGCAGGCTCAGCGGCCATGGCTCAGGGGCCCAGCCGCTCCGCGGCATGTGGAATCTTCCCGGACCGGGGACACGAACCCGTGTCCCCTGCATCGGCAGGCGGACTCTCAACCACCGCGCCACCAGGGAAGCCCTTCTCTTTTTTTTGTTGTTGTTTTTTGTTTTTTTAAAAATTATAGCTATCCTAGTGGGTGTTAAGTGGTATCTCATTGTGGCTTTGAGTATTATTGTGTGGGGATTTTTTTTTTTTTGGCTGTGCTGCGCAGCATGTGGGATCTTAGTTCCCCAACCAGGGATTGAACCTGTGCCTCTTGCAGTAGAAGCATGGAATCCTAACCACTGGACTGCCAGGGAATTCCCTATTATTGTATTTTTAACGTAGTAATGTTTCAGAACTTTTTCGAAGTGATATATTTGGGGTATGCCTTTGAAGGAATTAAGAATCCAAGATACTACTTACAACCTTTTCCCATAGTTCTTAACTCTTATCATTATTCTTTAATTTTGACATATGAGTTCAAAGAGAAACACCATGGATATTTGTTTTGCCTACTTCTGTGTTATAGGGATTCCAAACTCAGCAACTTCCCCTTTCAAGCTTACCTTTCTGCAGCTGTAACTTTTTGCCTTTTCTACTGTGAAAGTTGGAGATATCTATATTTATCTCTTAATTAGGTTTATTGAGGTATAATTTACATAGAATAAAGTTCACCCATTTTAAGTGTGCAATTTGATGAGTTTTCATAGATGTATATGGTTGTGTCACTACCGTCACCACCCATGATATAGATAAAGAAAATCATGGTATGGAAATTTCTGTCACCCTAAAATGTTCCCTTGTATCCCTTTGCAGTCTGTTCTTTCCCGAGTCCCAGCCCTTGGCAACCATTGACCTGCTTTATGTCACTGTGGTTTTTTTGTCTTTTCCAGAATTTCATATAAATGGAATCATACAGTATGTAATCTTTTGTGTTTGACTTCTTTCACTTAGCATAATGGTTTTGAGATTCATCCATGCTGTTTTGAGTATCATTAGTTCCTTTTTATTGCTGAAAGTGTTCCATTGGCCTGGGTATATCAGACTTTGTTTATCTGTTCACCACTTGTTGATCATTTGGATTGTTTGTTTTTGCTTGTTATGGAGAAAGCTGCTATGAAAGTTTGTGTACAAGTATTTGTGTGGACTTACGCTTTCATATTTGCTGGATAAATATCTAGGAATGAGATTCCTGGGATGTATGATAAGTGTATGCTTATCTAAATGAGGAACTGGCATTTTTGTATTTCCACCAGCAGTTGTTCCACATCCTTTTCAGTACTAGGTATTATCATTTTAATTTTAGCTGGTCTAATGGGTGTGTAGGGATATCTCCTTGTGGTTTTAATTTGCATATCCCTGATGACTAATGAGGTTGAATTGCTTTTTATATGCTTGTTTGACATATATGTGTGTGTGTGTGTGTGTGTGTGTGTGTGTATATTCTGTGGTGAACTACCTGTTCAAATCTTCTGTCCTTTAAAAAATTTTAGGTTGTTTATCTTCTTATTATTGAGTCTTAAGAGTTCTTTGTATATTCTGAATACAAGTTATATATTTGATATACACTTTCTAAATATTTCTCCCTGTCTGTGACTCATGTTTTCATTTTCTTATCACTGTTTTACATCAAAATCTGTTTATAAAAATATGCAGAAATCATCTGTATTTCTCTATACTAACAATGAATTGAAATTTATAAATTATTACTATTTATAATAGCTTACAAATATGAAATAATTAAAGATAAATTAAAAAAAATTATTTGCAAGACCAGTACATTTTAAACTACAAAACATTACTGAGAGAAATTAACGAATACTTAAATGGATGGAAAATATGATATGTTCATGGATTGGAAGACTCAATAACATTAAGATATAAATTCTCCTATTGATCTCTAGATTCAATTCAGTTCCAATCAAAACCCAAGCAGGACTCTTCAGAAAGTGAAAAGGTGATTTCAAGTTTATATTGAAATGCAAAGGGCCTAAAATAACCAAAACAATATTGAAAAAGGCCAAAGTTGGAGGAATCGCCCCACCTGATTTTATGAGTGTCTGTAAGGGTACAGTAATCGCCCCACCTGATTTTATGAGTGTCTGTAAGGGTACAGTATTGTGATATTGGTGTAAAGATAGACACACAAATCATTGGAACAGAATAGAAAGTTCAGAAATAGACAAATATGCAAGGTAATTTAATGGGGAAAAAATAGTCATTTCAACAAATGGTGCTAGAACAGTTTACATGGAAAAAAAATGAACCTTGATCCTTACCCCATGCTATATACAAAAATTAACTTGAAATGGATAATTACCCAAATGTAAGAGCTAAAGTTATAAAACACGTAAAGGAAAACTGGAGAAAATTTTTGTGATTTTGGGTGAAGCAAAGGTTTCTTAGAACACAAAAGGCACAAGCCATAAGAGGGAAGAATTTTCACTTTATCAAATAGTATAAAAGAGTGAAGTGTTCAATTTAGTAAGAATTATAGGAGTTTAGGTTAAAAAAAGTGCATTCAGTGCCTATTAACTTGAGAATTGCTCTCCTTTCCACTCTTGGTTTCTTCTTTTTTGCAAGAGGAACGTGTTTCTAATGCCACCTAGTGTCTTTTCAAAGGTATGAGAATAATGTTTCATAAGAGATTTTAAAATAAAAGTTGGGAGATTTTCATGAGATTGAACAGAATATTAGAAGCCTAGTTGCTTGTTCTCAAGAACATCCTTAAGTGAGAAGCAAAAGAATAGGCTAATTATTTTGCCTGAACAAATTCAGAGGTGAATTTTGTAAACATTTTTATCATATCTTTTTTGATAATTTATAAAGAATTTAAGGTGTACAACTTTAAAAATAGTGGCTTCCATATTAAAAAAATTTTTTTCATCATTTTATCTTATTTTTTAATTATTTATTTATTTATTTTGGCCACACCACGCAGCATGTAGGATCTTAGTTCCCCATCCAGGCATCGAACCCATGCTCCTGCATTGGAAGCACAGTCTTAACCACTGGACCACCAGAGAAGCCCCCTTCCATATTTTAAAAAAGCATTTAAAATTTAAAAAATTTTTAGATAAATTGGTTGATTGATTAGGACTACTGAAAAACATCTTATTGAATTTGTTGAGGGTTAGAACACATGACAAACATGACAATGTTTATGCAAGTTTTTCATTAAGAAAAAAAGATAGTGTTATTAAATCACCAGTTAAAAGTTATAGCTACAGGTTTTGTTTTTGTTTTAAATCTTTTACAGAAAGTCTTTTAATCGGACCATTAATGTCGTATATTGCTATGTATAAGTGTAATTAACAGTGCTGAGGAAAGATTGCAAAGTATTGATATTTGTATATTCTGTCATGTAAACAAAATAGAAATCCTGGAGATATTTGAGTTGGGATAGCGAACTAATGTTTACTAGACCCTGTACCTAGGTTTTTTTTACATATATTCTTCTTTATTTTCTCAGGAACATAAATTTTCTTTTTGTGAGGTAGACATAATTATCCTCTTTTACAGGTGAGGAAATTCAGGTCTGCAGAGTTTTATTCATTTGTGCATTCATTCCACAAATATTTATGAGGTACCCACTATGTATCACCACTGTACTGGGTGCTCAGAATACAACGATGAACAAAACAAAGTTAAGTACTTTGCTGTAGGATAGTGGGTGAATGTTAGAGTATGGATTCAAAACCAGGTCTGACTCTGAGGTGTATTTCAAGACTTGTAAGTAAGTGGAGAGGCACGTCTTTAGCAAGTTGGGTGATTTGAATTGCACTTTTTTGCTGGACTTACTGATAACTCAATTTTCTCAGCTATTCAGATATTGACGATTTTGATCAGGATTACATATAGGGAAAGTTTTACTTGGTTTTGATTACATAAAAATTTCTCTTTGAGTTAAAAAGACTTTCTCGTCTTTAGAGTATGCAAATAAGTTGAAAATACATTTAATTTTATTCCACATAAAATGGTTTTGGCTGGAAAAAGAACAGACAAATTATGATATTATAATAAAGAGATATAGGCAAGATGTAGTGAAATGGCAACATGTACATAGTACCTTCTCCTTAATAATAACCTGGTGCTGTTACCAAACCTAGGCCTGAAAGGGTGAGGGGAAGAAGTGATCCTTGGAACTTGGAGACAGAGGAGGCTGTGTATAGAAAGTGACTTGACAGTTGGTATGACTTGTGGTAGTGTGATGCAGCCTGCCTAACACAACCCTGCAACCGCCAACCCAGGAGAATGAATCTCCTCCACTCTCTCCCTTACTCTCTGTTCTTTCTCCGACCTCTTGCTGGTGCTACCTATTGGCTTAACCCATGTGGACAGATGAGGGCAAGGGAACCTGTTGACATAGTTCATAATGAGCCTGCATTTGGGGTACAGTGAATGATCTGGAGGGGCAAATGGATGATATCCTGTACATCTTGCAAATATTTTAAACATTGAGCTTATTTATACATAGTTTTGACTATGAATTATGTTAAATCATGTTGCAGTTTTATTCAAAGCACTGCTAATTCTTTTTTTTCATAAACCTGTTTTTGAGAGTGTCTTCATCCTAGAAACCATCTTTTGTAGTTCAGAAATTCCGTCATTCTACAGTGCTCTGGTTCATTAAAATACATGTAAATATAGCATTTACTGTACCTTAATTTTAAGTTTGTGTATGTAAAAATATAAGTTCTTTTTAAAAATAATATATAGTAGCAAATAGCAGTTATTCTGTAAACTTTTCATTTAATAAATTATATTTTCAAATGGGAAATCAAAGTACTTGATATGACTCTTGGAACCTTATGTGGAATTGCATATGTTGTTCCTTTTGCTTAGATTGTTCAGTCAACTTCTGTGCATCTTTTAATATCCAGTTCAATGATTCCCTCCATAGTGAAGTCTTCTGTGACTCCCTCATACTGAACAGAGTTGTTAAACTTTATTTGTACCACAATTAAACCTTATACAACCTTTATTGCTATATATAGGTGGTAGACTCCAAGAGTGTGAATGAAGATTGAGTGCTTAAACTAGTTGCCACCATTAGAAGATGCATTGCTTTGTACAAATTACTTAAGTTCTCTGTAATGCTTTCCCTTTTGTAAAATGGGAATAAAAATTATCTAAAATAGTTATTCTCTTTTTGTCTTAAGTATTAAATGAATTTGTATATGTAAAGTTCTTAGAACAATGCTTGGAAACTCTAGGAAATATTAGATGATGTGATTATTGTGTAAATTTTCTCTCATCTGATAGTCTTTGAGCACATGTTTCTCTTTACACCTGGACTGCAGAGCATAGCACAAAGCATAGCATGTAGTGGGTTCTCTGTAAACATTTGCAAAATGAATCGGTTTTGAGTATTCTGATATTCTTATTGTTTTTAACACAATCTCTAAAATTCTGAATAATTGTTTTACTGTAAGGGTTATGAAGATTGCCTTCAAAGTCCTTCTCTCCATGAACATGTCTATTTTCTTTTTTCTCATAGGGTTAACATTTGTAAATATTTGCTGGGAATCTTGGTAGAAGATCCCATCTATCACTAGATTATATACTTCTTGACAGCAAGGTTTGTTTCTTACAAAAATTTCCTCCCATTCACTGCTCCCTGCAACAGCCATCTAACATAATATTTGATGTTTGTATGTAATAGTTGAGTCCACAAACGTTAGGTGAAAATCACTTTTTCTAAAAATTATCTACTTATGGTGTATGACTCAGGTCTTTTTTTTTTTTTTAAACTTCCAAGTGAGTTGTCATTCTGCATTTATGCAGTGTGTCTTTTCTTATCTTAGAATATCTAGAGTACAGGGCTGGTTCAAGCATGTGCAGACTGGTAGCCTTGAAAGGGGGGAATGTTAAGAAAGAGTAGCGTGCAGAAAAGATTTAACAAGGCCTGAGACTGCTGTCCTTAAAAAAGCCTGCATGCAAGATTGGCCATTTGTTAGCATTTGGGAACTTGAACTGTGAACTGTTTCTTACGCTGATAAAGCTTTCCCTAAATGATGAGAGTGACTGACTGTGTCTAGACTATACAAACAATGTGAATAACTGCTTTCCTGGAGGCCTGGAATTTTGGTATGTAGTAGGCAGAGTGTGCCTGTGTAAGCAGCTCCAATAAAAACTTAGAGCACTGGGTCTGATGAACTTCACTGGTAGATTGCATTCCATGTGTGTTATCAAAATTTGTTGCTGGAGGAATTGAATGTGTCCTGTGTATCTCCACTGGGAGAGAACGCTTGAAAGCTTGCCTCTGGTTTCCTCTGAACTTCATCATGCCCCTTTTCCCTTTGCTGATTTTGTTTTGTTTCCTTTTTCTGTAATAAATTTTAGTCAGGAGTACAAGTATATTGTTGAACCTGGGGGTGGCCTTGGGGGCCCCTGACAAAGGTAGCCGCCTTTGAAGGGCTTGTGGAAATGGCCAAAGGTAGCTCCCCAGATTTACATGAATAGTTGGGGTTGAAGATTGTTTTATGTGTAATTAACTTTAGGTCATTTCATAGCACCTGAGACTGAGCCATCTTTTCATGTACCACTATTTGCCCCAGAACTGGCATTATTTGCTTTTTACCCTGAGGATGGCATTGCTTCTGCCATGCCCTCCATTTTTTTTTTTAGTATATAATTAATTCTTACCTCTTTGAATCTTGAGTCCTTTTCTTTTTAATATTTATTTTATTTATTTGGTTGCGCTGGGTCTTAGTTGTGTCAGGTGGGCTCCTTAGTTGCGGCACACAGGCTCCTTAGCTGTGGCATGCAAACTCTTAGTTGTGACATTCATGTGGGATCTAGTTCCCTGACCAGGGATCGAACCTGGGCCCCCTGAATTGGGAGCATGGAGTCTTAACCACTGCACCACTAGGGAGATCCCTGTCCTCCTGTTTTTTTATGGCACATAAAACAGATTGAAAGAGCTGGGCTCTCTTTTCTTGGTCTGTTACCTCTTTGCAGCATATCTTATTTTCATTATTTTTATTCAGTTAATTTTATATATATGGCCACTACGTTGAAGTATTATGCTAGGAGCTGTGGCTGATAAAAAAGAAGAATAAGATACAGCTCTTAAGCTGCCTCTGTTTCTTTCTTTTTTTTCTGTACTTGTCCCAAGCTTAAGATAACCCTTTTCTGTTTTTCCTTTGTTTGTCTCAGGATTTCCTGATTGATATTTTTCTGTTTGTGAATACATTTAACAGTTTTCTTAGGCAGTTTAAAAAAAAACTGTCCTGGAATGTCCATCTTATATCCCCATACTTGCAAAATTGTTCTGTGCCACGTAAAATGACACGTTTTAGAGCCCATGGTTGTGTGTGTGTGTGTGTGTGTGTGTGTGTGTGTGTGTAATCATGATTTATTACTGTGTTAAGTGAGGGAGACTTGTAGGAAGAATTGTGACTTAAAATATTCCATCAGTGTTTAACTTATGAAATGCATATGTAATAAGCATGTTTATAACAATGCAAGCACTGATAGGTCAAACTGAACTTGTGTTAGTCCAATTGGTTCTGTGATCTATATGAAACTAATATGCATATTTCAGCCTAAGCTACTTATTACATAGAGGCATGTTTTCATCTGTTGTAGAACCTGTGAAATAATCTTGCTCTACAGAATGTTATAAAGTTAGAGATAAATTGACCAAAGTACTCATTCTCTAGGCAGCTATAAAAGGGAGATAACATAATATAATTATAATTTTGAGGATAATATTTAGATTTGCCTTTAAATTAGGTTAATGGTATCTTTGGGCTTTTAGGGTCCCTTCCTAAATCTCATCTGGTTTAGGTCAGTATTGAGAAATACTATATCCACATGTTGTCTGGATTTTTATTCATTCAGCAAACATGTTTTTAGTGCTCATGTGGTGTCAGGATTTGAGGTGAATGCTGGAGAAAATAAGATATAGAAGACATTGTCCTTGTTCTCAGAGAACTAAATAATAATTGCTGTATAATTGTTATAATAGAAAACTGTGTGCGGCATAGTTTGGACACAATAGGTAGTGATCAGTTCTGGATGTGGGTGGGAATTAAAAACTTAATGGTGATAATGCTTGAGCTGGATTTTAAAGGATGATTAGAAATGATCAAAGGATGGTAGACGTTGTCTGTGAGGCAGTAAATAACTTTTTCTAGGGAATGAAAGAAAACTTCATGGAAGAGGTAGTGTTTGAGCTAGACCTGGATGGATAAGTTTTAGAGATAAAAAGCTTTGGGCAGAGAGAAGACCTTTCTGGAGTAGGGAAGATGAAATAAAGGTATGGTTGTCTAAAATCCTAGAAATCGCAAATAGTTCATTTTGGCTGGAATATAGAACTTATGTACTCATACTATACGGCAGTCAGTGTGCCTTCTTCTGGCTGCATCTTATTAAATAAAACAGACATTGTCCCTGTCTTCATAGAGCCTAAGGGAAGGAGTGGAGTGGTAGATAAGGTTGTGAACAGTAGGTTGGGTAAATTGGATTAAAGAGCAAAGGAGTTTGGATGTTAAGGGAGGCATTAGGACCTCAGTTTTAAGTAGTGGGGAGCCCTTGAGGATTAACAAACTGGTTGAGAATTTTGATTAGGGCACTGGAGAGAAATGGGTTGGAGGGGGTCTTTTGTGTAGAGGTGATTGTTTGCAGATAAAAAAAGTGGGAGGGTTGTTGATGAGGGGAGGGAGAGGGAGGGAGATCAGTGTAAAGTGCTCAGAGAGTGTTTTCTGACTGAATGAGGGTCTTTGTATCTGCCCATGTTCTTTACTCTCTGTGTACATCTCTTGCTTTCCTCATCAGTTGTTTCTTTCACCTTTCCCCATTTTATTTACCCTTATTCTGACTCCTTTTCTTAATTGGCTTATTGATGAAATATGTTTCAGATTTTTTCTGGAACTAGAGATCTAATAGTTAGCCTCTGCTTAGAAGCCTCCAATGATTATTAAAATTACAGAGACTCGATAGATCTCACAGAGTGATTTCGTTAATCAAAAAAAACAAACCCCCCCCCCCCCACAAGATTATGGGAGCCAGGGCAGGCCTAGTGAGCGAAAAAAAGCTCGTTTGGCCATGTCTAATTTGAGGGATCTGTTGCCAGTAAGAATTGTTTTTAGAGCTCAGGAAATTTGTGCTAGAGATAGAGCTTCAAGAGGCAAAGAATCATCAGTATGAAATGGTAGTTGAAGCTATGAATGTGGATGAGTTCACTTGGGAACATTGAAGGAATAAAAAAGAGACAGACCTTTAGGGGAACCACTCTTCTGTTAGATGAGGATTGCCTTTAGCACAGGTATCATGTCTTTGTAAATTTAATAAACCTTTTTGACTCTTCTGTGCCAGTTTGTTGTGCTTGGTGCTGGGTGCACAGAGAAGAATGAGATACAGTCTTCGTGCTTAGCAAGATCCCAGGCTTTTAGGACAAAGAGAGATGTGTAGTGAACAGTGCAGAGCAGAAGGTGCTATAGGGGAGGGAGAGAAACTGCTGTTGAGCTTTGCATTTTCAGTAACTATTCCATTATGTGTCACTCAGTGTGATTAGGAGGTTAAGTTTTTTGCTCTTTTTTAAGGCAGTGTAATTGATTTGTGAATGTTTTATATTGCTATGTTTTAAAGAAGAAAACAACTAGTCCTTTCAACAGATTAGTTGCTTTATATGTATGTTGTCCTTGATTATAATTTTTCTATAGACTACTAGTATTAAATGGGGTAAAAAGATGCTTGCCACTATGCTTTCAATGAAAATGCCTGGAGAATTAATTATGAGCAGGAAGATTTATATCAAAACAAATCATACAATTTCTCTAAATGATTGATAAGAATTGCCTCCCCTTCCTCCTGTTCATTTGGTAACCTTTAGGAAATACTTATTTAGTACTTCTTTCTAGCTTGTATGGAAGGTGTTGAATGTATAGGGGTGAAAACAATAGATATGGTTTTTGTCCTTGTGGAATCTACACTCTCCTGGGGGTGATAGATATTAACAAATTTTTTAAGAAATATGTATATAATTATAAATCAGCATTGATGCAGTTATATAGCTGTAAATGGCAATGAAAGATTAATGTTATTATCAACACTATCAAAGAACTATAGTGTTTAAAAAGTATTTTGCTACAAATGAATGAATCTGGGTGTTTTGTTTACCTGGTATGATTGTATGGAATTGTGGTCTGTGTCCTCTGTACTGTGACTTTTTTTTTTTTTTTTTTTTTTTTTTTGTGGTATGCGGGCCTTCCTCTGCCGTGGCCTCTCCCGTTGCGGAGCACAGGCTCCGGACG
>NC_041217.1:146149452-146201001 GCF_002837175.3 Physeter macrocephalus | reverse complement strand
ACCCGGTTCCCCCGCATCGGCAGGCGGACGCGCAACCACTGCGCCACCAGGGAAGCCCTGTACTGTGACTTTTGATCTGCATTTCAGAATGCTGGGATTAGGAGCGTCTCTGTCTAACAAAACTTTTTACAAGACATTTTATCGTGTCTTCTATAGTAGTTTAGTTTAGGTTCCTGATTATGAATGCAAATGTAAATTGCTATATTGTGCCTATTAAAGGAATTGATGGGCATCTGATCTAGCCTTATCGTTCTGAACAATACTAGTTCTCATTATAAGCTTATGATGGCAGTCTGTTAGCTGCATTGTATTAAAGGGCTTCAGCTGTCTTCCTTCAGCAGCACAATTATTGATGTCAATGAGAAGCATGGCTCATTGGCATTTTAGGATATTAGTTTCATGGACAAAAGAATAATGCTTTGAACATAGGATGCAAAATCCTCTTTGTGCTTAAAATACATTTAAAAAACTCTTTTAGATTCATACATGATGTTATTCTACTTGGTACTTGCCTACTTAAGTAAATAATCAGAGATTAGCTAAAGAATATTCATATCCTTCCCATAGAAGTAATTTATGGGCGATATTAACTAGTTTTTCCACATCAACTAGCATTTTTTATAGCAGGGCGAATTTTGAAGGGCTCATTTACTGCATGATTAAAAATAATAACATTTGTTGAATGCATCCTGTGTGCTGGGGACTATGCTGAGTATTTGAAATGGATTAGCTTTATTTAATCCTTATACCAACCCTATGAAATAGGCATGATTACTCAATCAATGTGTAAATTGAGGAAGTGGAGGCTTAAAAGTGGGTAACTTGCCCAAGTTCACACAGATGGTTCATGATAGAAGTATGGTTTGAATCCAGATCTCTCTTTTTGTAGAATGAATGCTGTTAATCTCTCTGATGATGTTTCTTATTATTTTGTAATCACTATATTTGGGAAGTTTCTTTCTTGGTTTCACTTGAACCACTTTTGTTGAGAAATTATAGAGAAACCTCTCCTTCAGTGTTGTCTAACAACTCCCTTTTTCTCATCTAAAACCAGACAAAAAATTGAATGTTAGAGCAGGATAAATTTAACTGGACATTCTGTATTTTTATTTGCTAAACCTAGCAATCCTAAACAGGGAGGGACCTCAGAACAGTAGACTTCTTTTTTAACAGTTGTGGTATTGGTTCCCAAACTTTGCTGCACATCGAAATTATCTGGGAATCTTCAAAATACTCACACCTGGCTCCTGATCTCAGCCATTCAAATATAATTGGTGTGGGATGTGACCTGGGGATCAGGATTTTCGAAAGCTCAGGTTGACTGTAATGTGGAGCAGAGTTTGGGAGGTTGATTGTAATGTGCAGCAGAGTTTGGGAACCACTGAGATGTGGGAAACCCAAGGTTTTAAGGGACTTCTAAAAATCCCTATACAATGTTTTTTCATCTTTTCCTCTCTTGGCAGATATTAAACATGCTGTAATAAATATCCATATTCATATATTCTTAAATATTGACGCTTCCCTCTCTCTAGAATAGATCCTATAAAATGGAGTTGCTGGATCAAAGGTTATATGCATATTTTATTTTAATAGGTATTATTGTTTTTAACAGTTTACTTTCTACCAGCAATATGTGAATATACCTGTTTTCTTGCATTTCTCTAAGTTATTAGATATTAAAATTCTTATAATTTTTGCCACACTATGTTATTTATTTATTTTAAAAATTTTATTTATTTTATTTATTTATTTCTGGCTGCATTGGGTCTTCGTTGCTGTGCATGGGCTTTCTCTAGTTGCGGTGAGTGGGGGCTAAGTTGTAGCGCATGGGCTTAGTTGCTCCGCGGCATGTGGGATCTTCCCGGACCAGGGCTCGAACCCTTGTCCCCTGCATTGGCAGGCGGATTCTTAACCCCTGTGCCACCAGGAAAGCCAGCATACTGTATTATTAATTCTGCTTTATAAATGAAGAAGCTGTGAGGTAGTATGAATATATCACTCAAGATGATTATTGTTAACAAGTAGTGGATTGGGATTCTTTTGTTTCTGATTCCAGTGTTTTCTCTGTTATATCACAAATGCCTATGCAAAGTGTACTTTTCCTATTATTCTATTATTTCAAGAGAGTCTCAGAACATTCCTTGGCATCAGTTGGACAAGGTTATGTGATTATGATAATATTGGTATTTGCTACTGACTGGAATTTTCTAATTAGTTTATCTCTGTATAGGCAGCTTTTTTTCTTTCTTAATGAAGATGTTTTCAGTCCTTAGAGGCAGCGTTCAGAAGTTAGAGAATGAATCTAGGGAGGAGTCAAGACATCATGTAAAAGTGTAAAAAGGTAGGGTTTTTTTCCCCCTCAAAACCAGATTTCATTGGATAAAAATTCCACATGATAGAGTGAGTGTAAATGGGTTCTAAATATTGTATAAAATTCTAGTTATGCATGTTTTTCTGCTCTTGCCATGGGCTTGAGTCTTTGAAAGCGGAAAAGAAGATGATTTCATTTAGTAATGAAAAAGGCTATACAGTTTATTTAAGAGCTCACACCGCTAGAAAGACAGTTTCTTCACGTTTTCACTCTGATGCTTAGGAAGCTCACAGAGTATTTCCCACCTTTCTTCATTCAGAAGCACCTAACACTGACTTTGTCAGTCAGCTCTCTAGACTGTGGTTTTACATATGGAAGAGTTAGAAAGTAATACTCTTCTCAAGAAGAAAGTGGTGGTCGAGGTCCAACCTTCAACAATTTGAAGGTTGTTACTACTGAGGGTGGAATGTAGGGAACCTTTATAACTCTTTAGAAGCAAATTAGTTAGGAGAATGGAATTTTAACATGTCAAAGTGATAGACTTGTTCCTTCTCTAGTATTCTTCATCTTATAAATGGTGTCACAATCTTGGTAAAAGATGGCATCCTTGATTGTTTTATTTTTCCACCTCATGTTCAGTCCAAGAGCTAGTCTAGTTGGCTCTCTGTATGGAATACACTCTGAATCTGTGTATTTGCCTTCTCCCTACCCCGCCTGCCAAGTCTAATTGCTAGAACCCTAGTACAAGTCCCCACTTCTCTAGTCTGAACTGTTCCAGTAGCTTCTAATGTGATTTCTCTGCATTCCCTTGACCTCCTTACAAATCATTCTCTACAAAGTAGTCAGTACGTTAAGAAAAATTTTAAACAATTTTTTAAGAAAGTAGTACATTAAAAAAATGTATATCAGATTATGTCATTCCCTTGCTTAAAATTACCCAGTGGCTTCCCATTATACAAACAATAAACTCTAAACTCCTTATCATGGCCTACCAAGTTACTATAAGATCTGGTCCCTGCCTACTTCTCTGAACTCATCTTATGCAACAAACCCCTTCTTACTATATTCCATCAGTGTTAGTCTTCTTTCTACATAATGGACATTGCAAGCTTGTTCCCACCACAAAGCCTTTGCAGGTTATTTTCCCTATAGCTCTTATGCACTTTAGCCTGATCTTTTCATGACTGAGTCTCTCTTTAAAATTTTATCTCAAATGTCATTATTCCTCCCCCATCACACATTGTTTTCTTCATGGCATTTAACAGTGTGTATGTATGTATGTATTTACCTGTTTATTTGAAAAAAATTCTTACTTGTTTTGTTTGCATCTTTACATTTGGAAACTAGTATAGGATCTTACTCTGGATTTGGGGAGCTTTTGAATTTTATATATTAAAGGCATTTCATTAAAATAATCTGTTTATGCAGACTATCATGGCATGCTTGAGGATTTCTGATTTTTGCCTTGTTCACTAATATCCTGACAGCTCTGCTTGGTGGAAGGACAGATCAGAAGTGATGGGAGATTTTGTTCTTTATAATGTACAGTGCAAACTATCTTTGAGTCTTCCTTATTTTGAACATTTTGCAACACCAACTATGTATGACACTTACTTTGGTTAAGCTTGGGATTTTAAAGACTTAGAACCATTCTGTAAGATGAACATTTTAATAGGTATTTTAATTAATTAAACTAATTAATAAATAAGATTTTAACTTAAGCTATTTGAACTGTTTTGGCGGCTCACATAATACTCATTAGATTAAACAATGTTTGAAGGTAATTTATGCTCCTTATAAAAATAACTCATGCAATAGGGTATCTTAAAATGAGGAGTGTAGGTATGGGTGTCAGAATGCCAGTGTTAAAGAGTAAATAGAGAACTTTTAGCAATATGGCAGACCAACCTAAAGCTGAAGAGCCTTCCTCCTGGTCCAAATGCATATCCAATGCTGGATAAAATATACTTTAAACAAACAAACAAACAAAAACCCACAGAAAACCACAGCTGAGCACAGATTAAAAAAAACAAAAGAAAAAGAAAACCGCATTTGCCAAAATCAGAAGGGAAATTGAAAGCCAGAGTAATAATTCTTCAGTAGTTCATGGTGTGTTTGGACATGAATATGAGCCTTAGAGTTTGGGGTTGGTTAAAAACATTTTTTTTGTGGTTTTGGTTATTTTTACACAAAATATGTGTTTTGTTTTTTGTTTCTTTGGCTGAGTCGGTTCTTAGTTGCGGCACGAGGGATCTTTCATTGTGGCATGCGGGCTTCTCTCTAGTTGTGGTGCACAGGCTTGTTGTGGCGCGGGCTCCAGAGCGTGCGGGCTCAGTAGTTGGGGCGCACAGGCTTAGTTGCCCGGCGGCATACGAGATCTTAGTTCCCTGACCAGGGATCGAACCCGCGTCCCCTGTGTTGGAAGGCGGATTCTTAACCACTGGATCACCAGGGAAGTCCCCCACAAAATATGTGTTTTAAAAACAATACTTTACTGTAGTATAATTGACATACAGTAGTTTGTATGTTTAAAATGTACAATTTTTTGGGGGGGGGTGCTGCATTGGGTCTTTGTTGCTATGCGTGGGCTTCCTCTAGTTCAGCCAAGTGGGGGTTACTCTTCGTTGCGGTGCATAAGCTTCTCATTGCGGTGGCTTCTGTTGTTGTGGAGCACAGGCTCTAGGCGCACGGGCTTCAGTAGTTGAGGCAGGTGGGCTCAGTAGTTGTGGCGTGCGGGCTCTAGGGAAGGCGGGCTGCAGCAGTTGTGGCACGCGGGCTCAGTAGTTGTGGCTCATGGGCTCTAGAGTGCAGGCTCAGTAGTCGCAGCGCACAGGCTTAGTTGTTCCACAGCATGTGGGATCTTCCCGGACCAGAGATCGAACCCATGTCCCCTGCATTGGTAGATGGATTCTTAAGCACTGCGCCACCAGGGAAGTCCCTAAAGTACACAATTTAAATTTTAACATATGTTAAAATAGATATTTAAAATAGATATTTAACATATCTATGAAACCATTATCACAACCAAAATAATGAATATATTCATCACATTCAAAAGTTTCCTTTTGTTCATATGTGAGCCTTCCCTCCTGTACTTCTCTCTCTCCTATCTCCATACTCAGGAAACCGCTCATTAGCTTTCTGTCACTGAAGATTAATTTGCATTTTCTAGGTTTTTATATAAGTAGAATTATCCAGTATGTACTGTTTTTGTCTGGGTTTTTGATGTTGTATTAAAAAAATCTTTGTCTAACCAAGATCACAAAGATTTCCTCTTTTTTTTTCTAGAATTCTTATAGGTTTTATGTCTAGGTCTATGATTTATTTTGAGTTAATTTTAATATATAATGTGAGATACGGATTTATGTTCATACTTTTTTGCTTGTCGACATCCGGTTGCTCCAACACTGTTGAAAGGACTGTCCTTTTTTACTAAATTGCTTTGCACCTTTGTCAAAAATCAATGGACCATATATGTGTGGGCCTCTTCCCAGATCTTTATTCTGTTCCAGTGATCTATTTGTCTGTCTTGATGCCAGTATCACACTGTTTAATTATTGTAGCTTTATAATAAGTCTGGAAGCCAGGTAGTATAAGACCTACAACTTTGTTCTTTCTTATAGTTGATTTGGCAATTCTAGGTCCTTTGCATTTCCATTTGAATTTTAGAATCAACTTACCCCAAAAGCCCCCAAACCTGCTAGGATTTTGATTAGGACTGCGTTGAATCTACAGATCAATTAGAAGAGAATTGACATCTTAACATTATTGAGTCTTGTGATCCATGAACACAGTATTTCCATTTATATAAATCTTCTTTGTTTCTGGGTAATGTTTTGTAGTTTTTGGTGTACAGGACTTGTGCATCTCTTGTCAGATTTAGCCCTAAGTTTTTTGTATTTTTTGGTGCTATTGTAAAATGTAATTGCTTTACAATTTTCAGTTTCTGATTGCTTGTTGTCAGTGTATAGAAATACAATGGATTTCTCAATATTGATCATGTATCCTACAACCTTGTTAAACTCACTTTTCAGTTATAGTAGCTTTTTTTGTTCATTATATTAGATTCTTTTGTGTAGATGATCATGTCATCTGTGAATAAAGATAGTTTTATTTTTTATCCTTTCCAAGTTAGATGCAAATCCCATTTATTTATTTTTTCTTTGCTTTATTGCAATGGCTAGAAGTGCCAGTGCAGTGTTGAATAGAAGTGATAAGCAGGCATTATTGCCTTGTTTCTTATCTTAGGAGGAAAGCATTTAGTCTTTCACTGTTAAGTACAGTGCTAACTTTAGGTTTGTTGTAGATGCTCTCTATCAAGTTGAGGAAGTTCCCTTCTTTTCCCAGCTTGCTGAGAGTTTTAACAGGAATGGATGATGTATTTTGTCAAATGCTTTTTATGCATGTGTTGAGATGATAAGGTTTTTCTTTTTAGTGTGGTAATCTGGAGAGTTATATTGATTTTTTTCGTTGGTTGACTTTTAAATGTTAAGCCAACCTTGCATTCCTGGCATAAACCCCACTTGGTTACAATGTATTGTCTTTTTAATATATTGCTAGATATGATTTGCTAAATTATTACATTTATTTTCATAAGGGATATATATGGTCTGTAGTTTTCTTTTCTTGTAATGTCTTTTGCCTGGTTTTGAAGTCAAGATAATGCTGATATTATAGAATGTGTTGGTAAGTATTCCCTGCTTTTCAATATTTGGAAAGAGTTTTTGTAGAATTTGTTTTTTTAAATGCTTCGTAGAATTAGTAGTAAAGCCACCTGGATCTGTACTTTTATTTGTTGGAATATTTTTAAACTAAAAGTTCAGTTGCTTTACTAGATACAGGGATATGTATAGTCATACTTTCTATATTTCTTTTTTTTTTTTTTGGCCATGCCATGTGTCATGTGGAATCTTAGTTTCCCAACCAGGCATTGAACCCGCGCCCCCTGCATTGGAAGCGCAGAGTCTTAACCACTGGACCACCAGGGAAGTCCCAATACTTTCTATATTTCTTGAGGGAGATTTGGTATTTTATGTCCTTTAAGCAGTTTATCCATTTCATCTAAATTATGTAATTTATTGGTATCAAATTATAAATCTCTCATCCTGATCTTGGTAATTTTTTCCTTCATTTTTCTCTAATCAGTCTGAATAGTGATTTATTCATTTTCTCAAGATCTAGCTTTTGTTTAACTGATTTTTCTTATTATTGAATTTATGTATGTATGTCTATACGTATGTTTTCTACTCTATGCTCTCATCTTTATTAATTTTTTTCTCTGCTTACTCTGGATTTTATTTACTCTTTCTAGTTTCTTGAGGTGGAAGCTGAGGTCATTTCTTTTCTAATATAGGTGATTAATGGTAAACATTTCTCTCTGTATACTAAAGCTTTAGCTATATCCTACACATCTTTGATGTGTGTTTTTTAATTTTCACTCAGTTCAAGTTACTTTCTAGTTTTCTTTTTAGTTTCTTTGAATGATGAGTTAGTCATGGATATGTTATTTAGTTTTCAAATATTAGAGGATTTTTGCATATCTCTTTTGTTATTATTTTCTAGGTTATTTCCATCATAGTCAGTCACATATATGACAAGTCGTAAAATTTATTGACTCTTGTTTTATAGTGTTGAATATGGTCTACCTTGGTAAATGTTTGATGCGCACTTGAAAAGAATGTGTATTCTGCCATTGTTGTGTTAGTGGTCTGCAAATGTCATTTAAGTCACATTGGTTGATAGTGTTGTTCAGGGTTTTTTTGGTCCATACTAATTTTTTGTCTGCTTGCTATATCAGTTGTTAAAGAGGGTTTTGGAATCTCAAGAGGGGCTGGAGGTCAATGCATATGCTATCTGTTATGTTTTTATTTTTTAAATCATTGATTTTCTAGCTTTGATTTTACACTAACTTAATTACTTTGGGCAGTTTTCACAGGGAAAATCATTTTAATTTTAAGTCATCTAGGCCTTTAAGGCAAGGGAGATATATATTTTTTAGGAATTAGAATTTAGTGATAGGATTTCTAGTTTCTATAAAAGTTTTGAATTATTTATGTCAGTGTTTGGATTGAAAGGAATCCTTTGTCTTGTGGCATGTCTGTTGGAATGTGAGTATGTATAGACTTTTAGTTTTATCCTTTAAAAAATAACAGGGAAAACAGAACTTCTAAAAGCAGAATACAAAGGAATACAGAAGTGATTTTCTGCTTTTGAAAATTGTTGGAAAGTTTTCTGTTTTGATTGTGTAAAATTTACATTGTAGTAAGCAAAAGACATAGAAATGATGTTAATTGATTTTCCGCTCTGTGATTGCTTATAACTTTTGCCTAGATATTTTTAAATGACAGTAATTTTTGCAGTTTCAGCCCACTTTTTCCCTCCATTTGACCTTTTAATTTTCAGACCCACATGAAATAAATTACCTGTGCTGAGGGACTGAGACTGCTTCTGGCAAACACAGTTAATGGACTGTTTTTCAAAAGGGGCACAAAACTCCAAACAGAAAGGTCCCTCAGATGTATGGGCATCTTGGGAACAAAGTAAAGTGCATTTATAGGATACAGTAAAATGAAAATGTAGAAATCAACCAAGTTTCAGCTGGTTTATTTAACTTTTTATTTTGAAATAATGACAGTGATTTCCCATAAGGTTTGAGTGGAGAATCTTAACTGTAAACCCATGCATATTGTAAAACGGGGGGGATATCAGTAAAATCATTCTTTTTACCTTAAGGAGCATATTTTTCCTGTATAAAAAGGCCTATTTTGAAGGAATTTTATTTGACTGAGTTTCCATTTAAGCGGCAAATTAAAAAGAATCCTTTGTTGAGGACCTATCATGAATCGAAGAGGTTCCAGGTTCTGTGCTTTGTGTTGCATGCAGTGCTGCATGCCTGGTGGAAAAAGGTCTCCTCTGAGACTACCTTCAGGACTTGGGTTTTACAGCAAGAGTTAATTTCCTTGTTGGGCTTACCTTGGCTTGTTTAACCATATAAAGCTCCTTATAGCTTTCCACATTGGGTTAATCATAAGATATTTTACTCACATTCGATAAATGAAAGGATGATATTTGTTGAGAACATGCATGGATGCAACCTATTCTGAGAATTTATGTATTTAATTTTATTTATTTCTGCAGACGTCCTAGTTTTTACCTAGTCATTGCCAAATGGTCTTTTTAACACCAAATTAATGTATAGTAGAGAAGTTGATGAAAATGTTCTATTCATCCTTCCTAGGACAGGAAACCTTCCTCCATTGTTCTATTTAGTTAAAGCTGCATGTTCTAGGAGAAATGTGAGTTCAAGTTCCTAGTATACAGTTTCTGAGCAGGTTATATCCCCTTCTTGGGTCCTAATTTATCCAGGAATAAAATAAGGGATTTGGATTATATTACGACGACTGTTTATAAATCAACTTTATTTGAAGCAGGATTCAATATGAACTGTTAGGGTAATTTTTCTCAGCAGTCCTTATGTCTAAGCTCTTCCATTCCTGGCCGCTATATTTACTAACCTCCCAATTATTCCTCCCCTTTTATGTTAGATACTATCGTCAGGCATAAGTCTTCCTACTCCTCCCAACTCCTACAGTTATCTTTATTATCTTTATCTTCAGCGACCGTGTGGATCCTTCCACAGGGAAGGATCCTGGCATCACAGTTACTTAACTTCATCATCATCATCATTTATAGTCCACTTACATACCCTCTTCAGGACCATACTCTGTGCCTTGGAATACCTCTGAAATGTTTCCCCACTAAAGTCATAATGCTGGATAACCTCCTCACCATGACCTGATAGATTTTCAGTTCCCTCATTTAATTATTCTTAGAGTATAACAGTTCTTAGGCTTATCAGCATCTCTATTAGATCCTCTAATTTCTTCCTGTCCTTTAATCTTTTAGCTTAGATTCTGTGGTCCAATTAACTCTTTAGCTCTTGCGTCAGTGTCGTAAGTCTTTTGCCCCATTTTTTGTCAATCCATCTGGTAAATTCATCTGGTAAAACGTTTGCCTTTGTGTTACTGTAGTTTACTGAAGAAAGCCACACATGGAGCAGATTGGTAGCTGGCCCTATAAAATTATGATGAATAATGTCTGTCAGTCAGTTCTCAACATTGCTTGCCAGTCCTTTTTCTTTAACTCATCTTCTTGTTCTCTACATTATCTCTTTCAGATTCTCTTTGCTCTTTTCAAATTTCCAGTCTCTTTGCTGATTTCCTTCTTATTTCACAGAGAAAACAGCTATAATTTGGAAACTTTGTTAGCTTCTTTACCACTAAGATTAACAGATATTTTGTTACCTATACCTGCTTTTTCTTCTGTTACAATGGAAGAAATATTGCTCCTCATATTTCTGTAAATGCCCTGAATCCTATCCATTCCTTTTCAAGAATAACTTCTTTAAAGAGATTTGGCTGTGAAGGATAGAAAAGAGTTAAGTGGAAGGTGGAAGAGTTGTCAAGATCTGCCATCTTTATTTCCTCATTTCCTGCTCACTCACAGAAGCACTCTGTGAGAGGGCTTCTGCTCCTCTCACCCATCTACCCCTGAAACTCTTCTTACAGAGGATACCAACGACTTCCAAGTCAGTAAATTCAGGGGTTTTCTTTAGAGATGGGTCTCTTGGCAGCATTTGTTACTGTTCAGCCCTCCCTGAACACTCTTTTCCTGGCTTCTTTGATAGCATTAGCAGTCTTGATTTTCCTCCCACCTCTCTGGTTACTCTTCTTCAGTCTCCTACAATTTAATCAGCATTTGTAAATATTATTTTAGTATTAAAAATGAAAGTTTATTAGATTAGAGAGAAGAATGCAAAATTGGTATGGATTTTAAGAACAAAACACGAGGCTTTAAAGAAGCCAGGTTATGGCAGGAAATTTTGGGCAGGGTGCATTCTACACTGTCATTAGAAATACTGAAAAAGTTTAAGAAGCATTGGTATATGTTGTTTAAGTTATTCAACAGTCCTATAAGGTGTATGATTGTATTCCTGTTTAACCACAAAGAATATGAGAGAGAGAAGAAGGAGGATGGGATGTGTTCAGGAAGCAGTGCATTGTTCTTTCTCATTGGAAGGCTAAGTTTACAGCAAGGTAGTGGTGGAGATGAAATCTATTGTTCCTATGTTATAGCGTGCCTTGAATGCCAAGAGCAGGAGTTTGTTACCTAATTTTTTGGTTAGTGAGGATTGGTTAAAGATTTTTAAGCTATGCATACTTTAGGTAACGGCCAAGGTCTGATAATCCTATAAGGTTTGTTTCAGTGACCAGATGGCACTTGGCACTGGAAGCCTTTTTTGTAGATTTCCCAATGTAATGAATTGAGTCCTCTTTGTCATAATTCCCACGTTGTATCATAATTACTTGTTTATTTGGCTTCCCCATTGGACTTGAGCTCTTCTAGAATGGAATTATTAGTTTATGGGTAATGTTAATCTTGGTAATCTTTCCCTACTGCCCATCTCAATGCTTGGCATAATAAATGATTCCTGAATTAGTAAATGAATGAAGAGTTTGAATTTTGAATGTCTGGCCTGAACAGTTTATCAGAATACATTTATCAGCATTTCTATTTCTACAGGGATAGATAGATTAGAGGCTCACCCCTACTTCCTCTCTGCTGATGTATGTGTTTTAGTTAATAAAATCTATTTTGATAGAGGTTCTGTAGCTTTAAAATCCTGTGACTTTGCAGATACTCATACAGTAGATAACACACCCTATGTAAATCAGCTGTCTGTTCAGGTCTTGTGTTTGTTTTCCCCATAGACATAATCCATCCATTAGTTGTTTAAAGCAGCAGATGGAAGGAGTCCATGGAGATGCGGATTTATTAGCTCTCACACTGAAAGACCACACTGGTTGTGCTAAAGATTAGAAGGTTTTTGCTGAATGAAAGAGAGAAGGATCCTGCTTTGTGTGCAGTTTTCAGCAGTGTGGCTAGCTCTTGCGACTAGAGTCAGTTGTAAGAAGAGCAGAAAAAGATTTTGTAAATAGACCTTCCTTCAAGCCCCAGACTGTTTGGTGCAGCTTCCTTAATTATAGGAGGGGCAGCCTTTTCTCCTTGTTAGGTGCAGACTGAATCTGTCCTATAGTTATTGCTATATTTACTTCTTAGAGAGTATAACAGCCTGATTCAGGGTGCTTTATACATAACTTTATTTGTCAAATTAGGAAATTTGGATTAATATCTTCTGAAATTCTTCGGAGAGTGAATAATTTGTGCATGTCCTATAGTTTGAAGAACAGTGATTGTGAATTGGTAGATAATGTATTTAACCCTCTTCCTAAGAATATAGTGCTGCCTTTGCTAACAGTTCTTTTGTGACTTACTAGAAAAATCACTAACTTGCCTTGATTTTCTTTCCCCTGTGTTTACTAGGATTCTGGCAATTACTATAAAATTGGAAAGTTTGAAACATTGCTTATGGGATGTTTAATTGACGAAATCACATCATGAGAGCTAACCTTTCACTCTTGAACTCTCTCTCTCTATATATATATATGTATATGTTATAAATATATAAATTAAGAGTCTAGAAGCATCTGTAAACTTGGCTGAAGTCTTGCTTTGAAAATGACGACCAGTGACCAAAGAAACAATTCTGAGATTATTAAAGTCTGGGTAAAACTAGACTTTTTCATGCTGTGCCCTTTTAGAAGTCTGATGGAATGGGGAGCTTTTCCTGTGACAGTACTATCAGCAATGAATAGATGAATGAATTCGTCCGTGCTCAGAACTTACCACACGTGTACAAGCCCTCTCCAGGACATAAAAGAGCAGGGAAACTGACCTTAGCAATGACCTAAGCTCCTGAAGAAAGAGGCTTTCGTGACTGTCCAAGAAGTGAAGACCAGCGTATCTGGAGATAAAGAAACAAAAGAGCCTGTCACAGTATTGAAAGAATCTGACATTTGCTTTGTCTATACAAAGGATGAAAGGAATTTTGCCGACTTAGTCAAAACAATAACTGGTTTTATATCAGCCTAAGCTTAAAATATAGCGCCAGAATAATGTGCTTTTCTTTGTATTTCTGAAGAATTATCTTTTTAAAAAATGTATGTGACGTGGTTTTGTTTTTGGAAAGGAAAACGTGACATGGATTTTATAAGCTTAGTAGCTGTAGGTGGAGACTCTCTTGTTTTGTTTGCCAAACCTTTTTAATAAGCAGTGAAGTCAGGATGTTAAAGATTGGAATTTTTTTCTGGGATCTTTGTCCTTTTCTTGGTACTTCAGATATTTTCAACCAAAGGGGTATGTATGCAAGAGAAAAACAAATATGAAAAATTTCCCCCTTTTTTGATGGTGATTCAGATGAGATCTATCTGGACTGCTGTGAAGAAAGACGTGGCTCTGGTGTGAGGCAGTGATTGTGTACTCACGCTGGACTGAGAGAGAGCTGGTTTAGTGGAGCAGTGGGCACAGCATGGAGAGCGGGCTTGATTGTTTGCCTCTTTACCCAGCGATAAGCAAGTAGGCACTAGTGGTTGACTAACTGGAGAGTGGCTTTTTTTGGTGTGCTGTCTATTATGGATGATTCCAGTATTCTACAAAGGAGAGGGTTACAGGTGAGTAACAGAAAGCCTTTTTACTGATCTCCTTCCTCTTATTGCCTATTGCAAATGTACTGAACAGATAGCTTAAATTTTATTTAATTCATTTGAGGCAGGGTAGAATGGTACTAAGTTCCTCTATATTCTATTATGTATAGTTATAATTAGAGAAATCATCTAAGACCTTTCTACTTTGATAGGAAAAAAGTGCTGCTTGGGTTTACTTATATTATATTGAGTGGAGCAATTAAATCAGACCTATGCAGGATGTGCATCTAATTTTGGACACCAGACATTATTGCTGACAGATTGTTTACAGTAAACATATTCTGTTCCTGACCACTGTGCCTGTCTCCCAACCCATCCCTCCCTTAATTAATTCACATATATGTGTGACCCTACACATAGTTTTATGTACTTTTCTGAATTATCACTTTGCATACGTACATACAATATAGCCATATGTGATGGCCATGTATCTGACACCTGTTCTGGAAGCCTTCTCCTCCTTAAGTCTTGGATAATTTGGTACATGAAGAGGTAAGTAAAATATAACAATGAGGGGGAAATAGACTGGTAGACAACCTTCAACTGAGTTTTAATGAGTACCTTTAGCACTAAAAGAGTACATACTACAACTCTTAAATTTCATAATTAATTTTTTTATGCTTTGTAAAGTAGATCATCCTGACTTAGTCTTATTAATAAAGAACAAACCAGCTTCATTTAGTTCATCATCGAACATTTTAGAGGATTGACATAGTAAAGATTTCAGTATAAAACACTGAGCTAATCAGTCAACCTGTGAAGTTCTTGTCATGAAATATAACTATTTCTCTTGTTTTTATTTTGTTTGTTTGACATTTGTAAAGCACTTTTTGACAAAGCACCTAGGGTCTTTTTAATCATCCTGAATTAACGTTGTTTTGGTTTCTTTAAAGTGCTCAGAAAGAAAATGTATAGGATTGATAAAATTTAAACAAATGATATTTGTAGCTCTTCTTATTTGTGCTTCTAGTTAATGGCATTGAAAACATTCAGAGCCTACTGGGAGCACCCACTGCATCTTCAGCAGTTGTCCAGGATAACTGGGCTTTCAAAGTCAAAGCCTTATTTTAATTTCTCCTGTTAGTACAATTGGTTCCATGAGATTTGTCATTTGATTTCCTGGGAGTATTTTGTGAAATTGTTATAAAGTACTCAGAAGACCTCTGATAAATAGTGTTGTGTGTTCAAGTAGCTGTTAATAGAAAATGGCCGGCTCTGTAAGCACATTTAATTGCATTGCCTATTTATCTCTATTTCTCTTTAGTTTCCAGGATTCAGAAAGGGAATTCTATTTGTTGAATGGGAAATATTTTTAGTTATTGTGCCTGTTTTGTGCTAAATCAATTAAATATTTTCTCCCTAGTGACTGAGTCAGTCTCTAGTATCTACTACCCTGTTTACTGATGCCCTTCCTTTCAAGTCTTTGTTTCTATCTAGCAGGAGTTCCAAATTGCCAGATTACATAGCACTGGAAAGTGTTTTCATACAGTCTCTTTCTTCCACCCCATTTTTTTTTTTTTTACTTTCAAGTTTATTCTCCAGAAGGCTGCATTGGAACATGCTGAAATAGAAGTAATGCTTGAAAAGCAGAAGTTTAGATTTTTTTTTTTTTTTTTTTTTTTTTGGCGGTATGTGGGCCTCTCACTGTTGTGGCCTCTCCCGTTGTGGAGCACAGGCTCCGGAAGTGCAGGCTCAGCGGCCACGGCTCACGGGCCTAGCCGCTCCGCGGCATGTGGGATCTTCCTGGACCGGGGCACGAACCTGTGTCGCCTGCATTGGCAGGCAGACTCTCAACCACTGTGCCACCAGGGAAGCCCTAGATTATTTGTTTTAAACAGGTAAATTGTTAATGTAAAACTTTGAAAGTTGGTTTTAGATTTGTGTACATAAACACAAAAGCTAAAGTGTACCCAGTGGTACAGATAATCTACTGGGTTACCTCAGATTAGAAGATGAAAATCCAAATGAATATCTGGGCCTTACTAATAGCTTTTTGGTGAATAAGTTAGACTTCCTAAAAGTTTTCCAGAAAATCAGCCAAGATACACCCTACTTTGATCACCCAGCTTTCTTTGCTAGGTTTCCTGGGAGGTATCAGTATAGTAAATAGTGCATTCATTGTGTGCCTGTTTTGTTTCCTATATTGTTAGACTATACATTATCTCAGTCAGTCATTATGACGTTGATGACAAGTAGGTGTTATCTGCATTTTCAGGTGTATCCATAGGTTGGATGGGTTTCAGAGTTGGGTAATCTAGAGTCTTTTGCTCAGCTTCTCTGCTGTATATTGGCTTCTTTTTCAAACTGGCTTCCTACTTATTAGAAAAAGATCTATAGTGGTTTCAGCCTGCACATTCACACACTACAGCATCCCTGGGTCCTTTTAGACCTCTGGGAGATTCTGTGAGCATGTTTCCTTAAAACTGGAGGAGTCTTCATCCTGTGTAGGGATTGACGACATCATTTTACTTGAAGAGCAGTTGAGGTTTGGGTCTTCCATATGGTAAAATTTGGCTCTCATCCCACTGCTACTTTTGGAGCATCTGCAGTGTGAGATATTTGAGACTGCAGTCCTTTGTGAATGGAAGAAAGTGCTTTTATATTTGCCCTATTTCCCAGTCAACTTTATGGGAGATTATTTTAACTTTGAAGGGTCACCTGACCACCATAAACAAACTCTTATTATCAACTCTCTTAGCGCCATCATTTCTACATTAAGTAAGTATTTGCCTATAAGGCAGACAAAGTAATTGGTCTTCATTGTATAGAGAGCCCAGATTCTGAACTGAGAATATGCTCTGCTGATAAAATTATTGCCTTCAGGCAAAAACTGTGCAATGTTTCTTCTCTGCTTTTCTGCCTTTGATGTTGAAAAGTGAAAGTGCTTAAAAGTGCCATCATTCAGGGGTACTTAATTATTATTTTGGAGAACATATGACAGCACAGTGCATACTGGGAAGTATTGTTGACAAAGCTTTCTTGGGATTTTTTTTTTAATTTTGAAAATTATGACTATCCTAATAAATTATGATCACCGTACAAGGTGCAATTCAGTTTAGATTTTAGTCCTTAAAAACAAAAGCTTGGGGACTTCCCTGGTGGTCCAGTGGTTAATATTCTGTGCTCCCAATGCAGGGTCAGGGAGCTAGATCATGCATGCTGCATGTCACGGCCAAAATGCAAAAATAAATAAATAAAACAGAAAATTAAAAAAAACAACAAAAAGGAATGTGTGTATAATATTTATTAAAAACAAACTTCAAGAACCAGCTAGATTTCAAACATTCTTTTTGAAAGTTATTTCATGTTTAAAAAGATAACGACATATGAATAAGCATGTAACCTAATGATTTCCTCCTGATGCTCTAAATTTCGTTTTTGTTTGTTTGTTTTTGTTTTTTAATTTTTAGCCACACCCTGAGGCATGTGGGATCTTAGTTCCCTGACCAGGGATAGGACCCCGCGCCTCCTGCATTGGAAGGCAGAATCTGAACCATTGGACCACCGGGGAAGTCCCCGTTATTCTTTTTGTGGGAAGTTTGATAAAATCAGAAAAATTGCAATTTGTACTCTTCAATTCTTAGTACCACTGAATATTTTCTTCTCTTTTTTTTAAACATCTTTATTGGAGTATAATTGCTTTACAATGTTAGTTTCTGCTGTATAACAAAGTGAATCAGCTATATGTATACATATATCCCCATATCGTCTCCCTCCCACCCTCCCTATCCCACCCCTCTAGGTCGTCACAAAGCACCAACCTGATGAATATGTTCTTCATGTCAGTAAATTAGATGGCTTTAAAAATTGAGTGATTTATCTGTATACTTCCTTTTTTCCCTCTGTGCTCTATAGTGTACTCCTATGTTACAGCCAAACCACACTTTTTTTTGGATTATTTTTTTCCATATTCATTTATCTTCTCCAGAAGTTTCCCATTCCTGAATGTTGTTCTCTCCTTTCTTTACCTATCAACCTCTGGTCATCATCCCCATGTAGCAACTAATGTCATCATGGATAATTTCAACATCTTTGCAGAAAAGGATAATCGAAGCAGCTTCAGATGTTTAGAGTTCACTTTGCTCTTTTTTAACAGCATATTTCCCTAAGCAGTGCATATTTTTATAGGTGGAGTTGTTTCACCTAGAAATCTTATGATATTCTAAAATTACAACCCCTTATCATCTCTGAATTAAATTCTTGTATTCTGTGTGAAGATCACAATTTGGAGGACTGTGAACCACTTCCTGTAGATGTGTTTTATTTAACTACTTTTGGAGATTTTAAGAAAAATTGACCAATACAGGCATCACCAATCCTTTCTCATTTTATGTTTTGCTGCTTCATACATTTACTGTATTTTATCATTTCTAAGGCTCCCATCTTTTTACTTTTTAACAGCTCTGAAGTTGATGGTGTGTTATACTTTAACTGGCAGTGGTTATTTTGTTTTGCTTACAATTTTTTTTTCTGTTACCTAAAATAATGACATCCCTTGAGATTAGTAGTTGTTTCAGATTTGATGAAATATATTATATTACCTTACTGGCCTCTGAAAGTATTTGAGTTTGCAATATATGTCTCGATTAAAGACCTCTGTCTTTCTTAGCTTTCCTCCTTTTCTTTTTCTAATGTCTTGAAGATCTCTGTTCCCTTGATTCTTTGCTTTTCTTTTAATAAGTTGGTCTACTAGTTTGATGTGTTTCCTTTCTATATCATTTGAGATCTGTTTTGTTAGTTTTTCTAAGACCAACTATCCCAACCATTCCAATGTAATTTTGCTTTTGGGGTGTCTATTGCAAATGGCAATCAGTAAGTTACCACTACCCCTACCCTCCAGCCCCCAGGCAAACTGGTGAATTTGTCTATTTACATTTGTTATGAACTGTTTCTGCCATATTATTTCTTACATTCCATGTCCTGCATTTCCATGCCTTACAGCTCCTTTTCTTCTTTGCCATTTAAAAATATTAATAGAGTTTTTTGGCTTGTGTTCTTATTTGATTTTTCTAACTCTACTGGTGAATTAGAACAAATTCAGATTTTAACCCCCTCCTGAACAACACAAGGACTCCTTCCTTCTCATCACCCCCTCCAAACGTACATGCTATTTTTGTCCAGTATTTTAGTTCTTTTTAAAAAATTCCACAAGTTGGATATTTCTATTGTTATTTTATACAGTCACTACTTAACTGAGATTTATGTATCTTTGCTAGTTTTCTTGGTCAATATTCATTTTTGGGTCTTAGACTTTCCTCCTGGGATCATTTTTCTTCTTCCTAAAGTATGTCATTTAGACATTAGTATAGTTATGTTAGTAGTAAATACTTATATTTATTAAAATGTGTTTTAAATACTTTTGACCTTGAAAGATGGTTTGTATAGGTACACAGTTTTGTGTTGCTAGTCATTTTCTCTCACACACATATTATTCAGCTACCTTTTGGTTTCCATCATTGCTATTGAGAAATATATTGATACTCTAATTGTCATTCCATTGAAGGTTGTGGATCTTATTTTCTGTCTCTTAAAATTTATTTTTGTCTTTGGTGTTTTTCTTTCTTTTTAAAAAAAATTAATTAATTAATTAATTTTGGCTGCGTTGGGTCTTTGTTGCTGCACGTGGGCTTTCTCTAGTTTCTCTAGCAAGCAGGGGCTACTCTTTGTGTGGTGCGCAGGCTTCTCATTGTGGTGGCTTCTCTTGTTGTGGAGCATGGGCTCTAGGTGCGCGGGCTTCAGTAGCTGTGGCACACAAGCTCAGTAGTTGTGGCACACAGGCTTAATTGCTCCGCAGCATGTAGGATCTTCCCAGACCAGGGCTCGGACCCGTGTCCCCTGCATTGTCAGGCGGACTCTTTTAACTACTGTGCCACCAGGGAAGTCCCTGGTGTTTTTCAATATTACTATCATTTACCTGGTCTAGATTTTTAAAAAATTAATCCTACTGGGGTACATTATGCTTCCTATATATTGTGTATTCATTCTTATTATCAGTTTTGGGAATTTCTTAGCCATTATCTCTTCAGATATTGTTAACATCTGCATTTACTTTTTGCCTTCTGGGACTCGAATTGGGTATATGTTGAACACAAGTGCTAGACAGAGAAGAGTATATACTGTATATTCCGTGTAAAGAAAATGACAAAACAGCAAAACTGACCTATAAAGTTTAGAAATCAAGAAGATGGTTTTCCTGTGGAGTGTAGGTAGTGACTGGAAGAGGGGACATGAGGATGCTTCTGGATTGATGGTAATAATTCATTTTTTAAAAATCTGGCTGTTGGTTACACTAGTGTGTTCAGTTTGTGAAAATTTGACTTGTATGCTTATGTGCATTTTTTCTGTATTTATAGTGTATTTCAATAAGAGTAAAAAAGTATTTGTTGTCTTCTTTCATCCAGTTGGTCACCGAAGTATAGGATGGTATTTTCATCAGCAGTGGATTCTGAGTGGCCCCTAGAGTGTTGTTCTCCACTCCTGCTCTCACCCCAAACAGTGTTATTTATGTTAGGCGTACTATATGGGTTTAATTACAAGTTCTATAAAGAGATCTAGTCTTTCAGTTGTGGAGAATGCCCCCACCTCCCAACCCCTGCCTTGCTTTTATATGTTAGTTGAGAAGTTGTCTCCAAAACCCAACCCTCTGTCCACTTCCAGTGGAGTGGAAGATTGAGTTATGTTTCTTAAAGGCTGTTAATTTCCTTTTCTGGGAAGAGTGCAGCTACTCAGTGGAAGAGGAATGAGTGAATGAATAAATAAACAAATATAAGTGAGAATTCAAATAGAAAATGTGGTGAGGGAGACTCAGTTTGGGAGCTGTCTCAGGCAGAGATAGTTTTAACCCACAGTCATCTCCTTGCTGGTGGCTGTTGATATAAAGGACAAACACCAGCCTTGTGACTCTTGACTTGCATATTTACTTGTGGGGGTAGTGGTTGTTGCCTTTAGACACTTGGCCTTTGTCTTTGGAAATATTTTATGGGTTTAGTCATTGTGAATAATGAGTAATGCATATAGATAGTGATTCCTCATGTGAAGAGCACCATCTTATTTTGTATGTAATACCTTTAGAAGTTTGTTTTGTGGACAAGTGAAAGGGAGTGAGTGGTTGTTTCTCTAGAATTTAGTATGTACAGCTTTCTTTGCAGCTTCAGAATATAGTTCAAGAAAAGAGAGATATATCATTTTTGGCAGGCAGTGTCAAAATATGTCAACTTGAGGGATCCAACACAGTAATAAAAATTTTAGAGACTCTAAACAATATATCCTTGAGTTTTGGGAGCAGAGTCAGCAATTCATCCATTAGCGTTTAAACCTTGTTGGAGGTGGGTCAGATTAGAAAAATGCAACTTATTATTATTAATGATAATCCAAACTGTCAAGTCCTAAGCTTCTTTTTTGGGGGGCGGGTTAAAGACCGTATTTTTTGGGGGGTCACTTTTAGGTTTACAGCAAATTTGAGAGGAAGGTCAGATATTTCTCATACTCCTTGCCCCCGCACTTGCATAGCCTCCCCCATTATCAATATCATTCACCAGAATGGGACTTCTTTTTTTTTTTTAACCAAGGATGAACCTACATTGACACATCATAATCACCCAAAGGCCTTAGTTTACTTTAGGATTCACTCTTGGTGTTATATATTCTGTGGGTTGGGACAAATGTATAATGACATATATCCATAATTATAATATCGTACACAGTATTTTCACTGCCGTAAAAATCCTCTGTGGTCTGCCTGTTCATCTCCCCGTGCCCTGACCCCTGGCAACCACTGATCATTTTACTGTGTCCATAGTTTTACCTTTTCTAGAACATCATATAGTTGTAATCATACAGTATGTAGTCTTTTCAGATTGGTTTCTTTCATTTAGTAATATGCATTTAATTTTCCTTCATGCCTTTTCATGGCTCAATAGCTCATTTCTTTTTAGTGCTGAATAATATTCCATTGTCTAGATGTACCACAGTTTATTTATCTGTTTATCTACTGAAGGACACCTTGATTGTTTCCAAGTTTTAGCAATTATAAATAAAGCTGCTACAAACATCTGTGTGCAAGTTTTTGTGTGGACCTAAGTTTTCAGCTCCTAGTGCAATTGCTGGGTCATAAAATAAGAGTATGTTTAGTTTCGTAAGGAGTTGCCAAACTGTCTTCCAAAGTGGCTGTACCATTTTGCATTCCCACCAGCAGTGAATAAGAGTTCCTGTTGCTCCATATCGTCACCAGCATTTGGTGTTGTAGTGTTCCAGATTTTGTCCATTCTTATAGGTGTGTAGTACTGTCTCATTATTTTGATTTGCATTTCCCTGATGACATATGATATGGAGCATCTTTTTTATGAAAACCTTAAGCTTTTAAATGTGTTTTCTTATTGTAGCCTTGGAATAACTTTTATGAGATAGGCAAAATAGGTATTTTTATCTCAGGTGTGCAGATAAGAAAAATGAGATTTAGAAAGGCTTAATGACTGACCAGGATTTATGAGCA
This sequence comes from Physeter macrocephalus, assembly GCF_002837175.3. Classification (NCBI taxonomy): domain Eukaryota; kingdom Metazoa; phylum Chordata; class Mammalia; order Artiodactyla; family Physeteridae; genus Physeter; species Physeter macrocephalus. Next base: position 146,178,596 of record NC_041217.1, on the reverse strand, counting down.
AAGTAAATAGTAGAACTGTGTTTAAATATTTTTTTGACTCTGAGCCCTGAGTTCTTTATGCCATGTAGAAATATCCTGTTAGGATCATCAACCTCTTTTTACTGTTCTTCAAACTCCTATGAGAACAACACATATCATCTGTGTCACAATTTATAGAATAAAATACTTTTGTATACATTGTTTTATTTGACCTTTATAAGCACTATATCTGAGCTTTAGAGGTAGGTGAAATCCCAGGCCACAGAAGTTATATGTTATTGAGCCATAACGTGAACCTAGTTTTCTTAACTTAAAATTTTGTGCTCTTTTCCATGTTTCTTAGTATGATTGTATAATGTAAATATTTTGTCATTGGAACCTGTTCTTAGGGTGAGGACATCTGAATTTAATGGAACAAGAGGAGTGAAATACATTAAGAGTTTCATAGGCGCACCATAGCTACATATACATTGATTTCCCCTTGGTTCCTGACCTCAAGATACACTCACACTCAAGTGTAAATAAGTGGAGCTAAAACACCATAATGCCCAGAGCAGTTGTAATGGTACATTTGCTACACAGGAAAGGGAGGTTTTTGTGCATCCCAGCAGAATGCTTGCTGCCAGAGGGGAGGAAAAGCTTGTATTCGGGAATAATGGTCCTTTTAAGGCCACTTAGTAAATGGTATAAAAGTGGATTTCCTTGGTAGGTAATGGTTTTGTTTTGTTTGTTTGTTTTTTTCCCCTCTCCTGAAAGCTTTAAAAAAACAAAACAAAACAAAAATGAACAGTGGAATAGCTACCATCCTGAAGACTGTCAGTAAATAATATAAGTGATAGCAGAGTATATCCTTTCTCTAGTGAAGCCTCTTTTGCTGACCTAATTGCAACTGACAGTTTTCATCAATATAACTCCAAATGAGCAAGACCCTATGTGAGCCTTATAATGATGATAGTGATAATAGTAAGTACCATTTACTTAGTTACTGATTCACTGATTTATTCATCAAACATTCATTTGGTACTTACTAGGCCAGGTATTGTGCTGGGTGCTAGTAATGCCATTGTGAGCAAGAATGATCTCTCCTCCTCCAGCTAACACTCAGTCTCAGAAAACAGACAATTAAGCAACTAATTATAGTAAAATGTTGGAATTAAATAGAGGTAGGCTGGGGAAACTGTGTATAGGGAAATCTCAGAGGAAATGAGGTTTAAGCTAAGGTCCAAGAATGTATAAAAAGAGCAAAGGAAAAGGCAGAGAGAACAATAGCTGTGAAACCGTGAGGGTGAGAGAGAGAGTATGGTGTGTCTAAAAGATAAAAACTCCGACAAGCCTGGAGAATTGTGCAAATGATGCTACAGAGGAAGGCAGTAGCAGCTAGGCGCAGTGCCCTATAGGCTACAGGAAGGATTTTAGACTTTATCTGTTAAGGGTTATTAAGGGTTTTTAAGAAGAGAAATCACCCAGTCAGTGCTGCATTTTTTTTTTTTTTTTTTTTTTTTTTTTTTGTTTTTGTGGCATGCGGGCCTCCCTCTGCTGCGGCCTCTCCCGTTGCGGAGCACAGGCTCCGGACGCGCAGGCTCAGCGGCCATGGCTCACGGGCCCAGCCGCTCTGCGGCATGTGGGATCCTCCCAGACCGGGGCGCGAACCCGGTTCCCCTGCATCGGCAGGTGGACGCGCAACCACTGCGCCACCAGGGAAGCCCCCAGTGCTGCATTTTAAAAGATCTTTTTGACTGCATTATTTGTTTTTTTAAACTCATATATTACCACTTAGAAAATATACTTATTACATGATATTTACATTGATATAACATTAAGAATCAAGGGGAACAAAACTAAAGTGAGGTTGGTTAGGAGAATGTTACAGGATGTTGCTGGCTTGGACTAGGAGACATAGCAGTGGAAGTAAAGTGAAATTGACTAAAGGTAGATATTTTGGAGGTAAAACTGGCAAGGCTTGATGAATAATTGGATGTGTAGTGTGAGAGAAAGTGAAGAATCAAGAATGACTCTGAGTTTGGTGGTACCATCGCTGAAATGGAAAAGAGAGAAGGAGCAAGTTTGCATAGAAAGGTAAGTTGAGTTTTCAGACATATTAAGGACAAGGTAGTTGTATATAAAACTATATACAACTGTATAGTGGAGAGAGATCTGGGATGAAGATACAAATATTGGCATCATCTGTAAAATGTGTGCAGAGAGGAGTTTCCAGGGAGAGCTCTAAGGACAATCAACATTTGAGCATCTAAGATGAAGGAAGTTGTCTAAGTAGTGATAAGAGGTAAAACAGGGGAGTGTGATTTTGTGGATAGAAAAGTCATTCGAAACAGAAGAATGAATGATACTGTCAGATGCTGCTGAGCAGTCAAGCCCAAAAAAGAAAAGGTAGACTAAAAATGCAGCAAAGATTCTTTACATAGAGACCATTGGTAACCTGGCAAGAATGGCTTAAATGGAGTGGTAAGGTCTCGGGATATCTGCAGTGTGTTGAAGAAAATAGAAGGTGAGACATTGGAGACAGTGAATGTAGACAACTCATTCAAGAAGTGTGACTGTGAAGGGAAAAAAGAATTGATAAGGCAGTGGTTGAAGAGGGGTATGTAGTAATCAAGGGAAATTTTTTTCTTAAGGTGGGATAGACTTGAATGTGTTCAGAATGCTAATCAGAACATCGTGAAGAATACGGAGAGTCCAGAGGTAACTAGCAGAAGGTTGGATGGGACAGGCTTCACCTGATGTTGTAATGTATTGGCAGATATTACCATCCTACTTTCTAAGAGTAAGTGACGAGTCAGAGAATTTATGGTTATTTGCCTAAATGAATGCTCTTCTTACCTCAGCCGAATTTCCTGATTATGCAGCTTTCTTCCTCAGCCTGCTATGAATATTCTCTGGGAAAGGGAGGACTGGGAAATCATTGTTCCTTGGACTACCTTTATCTGACTGGAGACCAGTTCTTCTTCTCCTTTCCTTAGGCCTGTCTGTATGGTACTGGAAAGCTTGGCACAGAATGTACTGATCTGGAACCCTGGGCATCCATCTTGCAAATGTAGGCTTTTGTGTAGGTGCAAGAAGTGGGTAAGGAATGCAGAAGCGATGGATTTCCATGGATGCATTTCCTTGTTTAAAGAGGATTCAGATACGCATTTTATAGAATTTTTGTTTATTGTTATTGCCCCCAAATATAAATCCACCTCATGTTACCTATTTAAACTATTCAAGAAGCCAGAACTGTCGTGTAGGTTCAAAGAATGATATTCCCAGTTTTACATAGGTTGTTTCAGAAAATAGAAAAAGAGGACACACTTTCTTAGCACACTTTATGAGGATAGTATAACCATGAAGCCAAAACTGACAAGGACAATCTGAGAAGAAAAAGTACATAGGTCAATCTTATTTATTAACATATGGGCAAAAAATCCTAAATAAAAGCCTCCAGACCCCAGATGGTTTTATTAGTGAAATAACACCAATCTTACACAAACTCTTTCAGAAAATAGAGGAGGCAGGAACACTTCACAGCCAGTTTTAGGAGGCTGGCATAATTGTTATACCAGAATCTGACAAAGGCATTATAATAAAAGAAAACTGGAGACCATTATCCCTTCTGAACATAGGTGTAAAAATCATTAATAAAATATTAGCAAAGATAATCTAATGGTGTATTTGACAAAGTTGGGTTTAACCCAGAAATGTGAGATTAGTCTAATACTAGAAAATCAATCACTGTAATTCACCACATTAACAGAATAGAGGAGAAAAACCATATGATTATTTCAGCATATGCAGAGAAAGTACTTGGCAAAATCAATACTCATTACTGATAAAAACTCTAAACAAATTAGGAATAGAAAGGAACTTTATCAATTTGATCAAAGTGGCCTATGAAAAATCTACAGCTAACATCATATTTAGTAGTAAAATGTTGAACTCTTTCCCTCTACAATCAAATGAGAAACAAGGCAAGGATCTGTACCACAGACAATCCTAGAAAGTGGAAAGAAGTAAAACTATTTATAGAGAACACGATTTTTTATATACAAAAATCCTAGGGAATGTACAAAAGGCATTACAACTATAATAATGAATTTAAGTTGTAATATATGCAGTTCATATGTAAAAAATTGATTGCTTTCCCATACCAGAAGCAAGCAATTGGTAAGTGAAATAAAGATTTTATTTACAATTGCTTCAAAAATCATCTTAACTTTATATAATATTATACAACAACTATACTTCAATTAAAAAAAATCTTCTTAGAGATAAACTTAGCAATAGAAGTACAAGATCTTTTTGCTAAAAACTATAAAACATTGCTTAGAGTAATTAAAGCAGGTCTAAGTTAGTGGAGAAATACTGTGTTCATGGATATAAAGACTCAATATTAAGCTGTCACTGCTTTCCAAATTGGTCTGTAATCCCAGCAGGCCTTTTTTTTGGGTAAAAGTGAATAATCTGTTTCTAAAATTTATATGGAAATGCAAAGAATCTAGAATATCCAAAGCAATATTGAAAAAGAACAAAGTTAAAGCACCCCATGATCTGACTTCAATACTTGATATAAAGCTACATGATCAAGAAAGTGTGGTGCTGCATGCCGCGGAGCAGCTGGGCCCGTGAGCCATGGCCGCTGAGCCTGCGCGTCAGGAGCCTGTGCTCCGCAACGGGAGAGGCCACAGCAGTGAGAGGCCCGCGTACCGCAAAAAAAAAAAAAAAAAAGAAAGTGTGGTGCTGGCATAGGCTAGAAAAATAGATCAGTAGAGTGCAGTAGAGAGCCAGAAATAGCCCATTCTATTACAATTTGATTTTCAACAAAGGTGGCAAAGCAATTTGTTGAGAAAAAGATAGTGTTTTTAATACATGGTGCTGGAATAAGTGGATAGCATATGGAAAAAAAAATGAGCCTTAACCCCATCTCACATATTACCCCCAAATTAATTCAGAGGTGGATCATAAACATATGTGGACCTAAACATAAAGGCTAAAACCATAAAGCATATGAAAATAAAATGTAGGAAAATATTTTTGTGTCCTTGGCATGGGCAAAGTTTTCTTAGACAAGATACTAAAAGCATTAACCATTAAAAAAAATACTGGCAAATTGACCTTCGTTAAAGTAAAAACTTTTGTTCATCAAAAGATGCCACTTATTGGGGCTTCCCTGGTGGCGCAGTGGTTGAGAGTCCGCCTGCCGATGCATGGGACACAGGTTCGTGCCCCAGTCTGGGAAGATCCCACATGCCGCGGAGTGGCTAGGCCTGTGAGCCATGGCCGCTGATCCTGTGCGTCCGGAGCCTGTGCTCTGCAACGGGAGAGGCCACAACAGTGAGAGGCCCACGTACCGCAAAAAAAAAAAAAAAAAAAAAAAAAAAAAAAAGATGCCACTTATGGCAGGGGATGGTGGTGGTGTGAAGAATTGGGAGATTGGGATTGACATATATACACTAATATATATAAAATGGATAACTAATAAGAACCTGCTGTATAAAAAAATAAAATTCTAAAATTTTTTAAAAAAGAAAAGAGGACAGAAGCATATTATCTAGAGAAATAGAGGTCATTCAGCAGAAGAATTAAAAGAGAAAGGTTAAAAGTAGCCTCGTGGAACTGAAGGTTGAGGAGAGAGGATGAAAGGATTCTGTTTGTTATATTCGAAGTTGTTCTGTAGTGTTTGTGTGGGTTTTTTTTTAACCAGATGCGTGTGTCATTTTGATAAAAATGAAGTCAACTTCTCTCACCCCTGTTATTCTCTGCTTGAGCACTGATCCCAACTTGTAACTACTTTAGTTATGTGTGTGATGACTCAGTTATTGTCTTTCTTCCCGTTAGACTGTAAGCTCCATGAGGACAAGAAAAATCTGTCTTTTTCAAAAAAAAAAAAAAAGATGCCACTTATGGGAATTCCCTTGTGATCCAGTGGTTAGGACTCCACGCTTCCACTGCAGGGAGCACGGGTTTGTTCCCTGGTCGGGGAACCAAGATCCCACAAACTGTGTGGCATGGCAAAAAAAAAAAAGACACCACTTATAACTTCACTAGGCAAGCCACAGGCTGGGAGAAAATACTCATCAAAATATCTAATAAAGGACTTGCATCTAGAATATATGAAGAACGCTTACAACTCAATAGTAAAAAGATAAATAGTCCAGTTATAAAAGGGGCAAAATATTTTAAGGTAATTCATACAAGAATATGTATTGATGGCTAATAAGCACATGACAAGATGCTCAACATCATTATTCATCAGGAAAATGCAAATCCACAGTGAGATACCGCTACACACTCACAAGAATGGCTGAAATTTAAAATACTGATATCATATCTTGGCATGAATGTAGAGCAATTCTTATATTATTAACGAGGGTAACCTATATTAGCTAGAATGTGGAGCAATTGAATCTCTCATACATTGTTAATGGAAGTGTAACATGATATAATCACTTTAGAAAAAGATCTGGTAGTTTCTTATAAAACTAAACATACATCTATCCTATAACCCAGCAATTACACTCTTATTTACTCAAGACAGATGAGACATAGGCCTATTAAAAAGACTTGTACAGGAATGCTAATAGCTCAAAACTGGATATAACTCAAATGTCCATTAGTAGGAGAAAAGGATAAATAAACTGTGGTATATTAATATGATTGGATATTGCTACTGTTATATACAACCACATGGATGAATTTCTGAAACACTATACTGAGTGAAAGAGGGGGTTATATAAAGAGGTTCATACTTGTATAATTCCATTGATATGAAGCTCTGGTGAAAAAAAAATTTATGGTGAAAATGTGGGAATAGTATTTGCTTGGGGCGAGGGAATAGTGGTTTGTTGGGGATTTACCAAGAAAGGACATGATGAAACTTTCTGAATTGATGGAAATATTCTGTATTTTGATAGGGATTTAGGTTATCTGAGCATATACATTTATCATACTTATTCATTGGTACACCTAAGGTTTGTGCAGTTCAGCGTTTATAAGTTTACCTTAAAAAAAAACCCAACATGAAAAAGTTGTAAACAAATACTGAATTCTACTTAATAATATACATACTGAAGTGTGTACTGATGTCCACAGTCTACTTTGAGATGCATTTTAAAAAAACCAAAAGCAAAATAACAACAACAAAAAAAAAACAGGGACTTCCCTGGTGGTCCAGTGGGTAAGAATCCACACTCCCAGGCTTCCCTGGTGGTGCAGTGGTTAAGAATCCGCCTACCACTGCAGGGGACATGGGTTCGAGCCCTGGTCTGGGGAGATCCCACATACCGCAGAACAACTAAGCCTGTGCGCCACAGCTACTGAGCCTGTGCTCTAGAGCCCGTGAGCCACAACTACTGAAGCCTGTGCACCACAACTACGGAAGCCTGCGTACCCTAGAGCCCATGCTCCTCAGCAAGAAAAGCGATTGCAATGAGAAGCCCACGCACCGCAATGAAGAGTAGACCCCGCTCGCTGCAACTAGAGAAAGCCCATGTGCAGCAGTGAAGACCCAACGCAGCCAAAAAAAAAAAAAGACTCCTTGCTCCCAATGCAGAGGGCCCGGGTTCGATCCCTGGTCGGGGAACTGGATCCCACATGCATGCTGCAAGTAAGAGTTCGCATGCCGCAACTAAGAAGTCTGCATGCCGCAACTAAGAGTCCGCGTGCTGCAGCGAATATCCCGCGTGCTGCAACTAAGCCCCAGCGCAGCCAAAATAAATAAATAAATATTTTTAAAAAACCAAATGGGTGGATAGATGGCTAAATATGTGACAAAGAAAATATCACAAAATGTTAATGGTTGTACAGTCTGGGTTGTGGGTGTGTATGTGGATGTTCACCGTACAAATCTTTTAACTTTTCTATTTCCTGTGTTTGAAAATTTTCATATTGGGAAGAAAATGGTGTTACTGGTGTAATGAAATATAACTTTTGATTTAGTTAAAAAATACATTATAATGGCAACAAGAAAATGTAAGCTATCTAGAAATAAAACAAAAGATTTGTATAATCTTTATGTGAAAATGTATCAAACTTTATTAAAACATATTAAAAAAGACCTAAATAAATGGAGAGATTTGCCATGTTCTTCTATAGCAGTTGTCTGTATTATAAATGTGTCAGTTATTCTCTAGATTGAGTGGTGTCAAGTTTTAATCTACAACTTGATCCTAAAATTTATATGGAAGAGCAGAATCCCAAGAATAACTCCCATAATTTTGAGGACTAATAACAATCTGAGCGGACTTGCCTTACAAATATCAAGATTTATTGTCAAGCTATACCAATTAAACAGCGTGGTATAGGCACAGGGGCTGACAGCACAGTGGAATAGAATATAGTCAAGAAAGACACCCCTGTGTACATGGAAACTTAATATATGACAGAACTGACATTGCATATCATTTAATAAATGGCTTGGGATAATTGATCACTCCTATAGAAAAAAATATAATGGGATTCCTATCTCCCACCATATGCAAAAATAAGTTCCAGGTATATTCACAAACTTAGTGTGAAAAGTAAACCTATAATCTTTTAGAAGAAAATATAAGTAAATGTATTCATGTCTCTGTGTGTCAGGGATGTATTTCTTAATATTTATTTATTTATTTAGGCTGCTCTGGGTCTTAGTTGAGGCATGCGAGCTCTTAGTTGCGGCATGTGTGCAGGATCTAGTTCCCCAACCAGGGATCGAACCTGGGTTCTCTGCACTGGGAGCATGGAGTCTTAGGGATGTATTTCTTATATGTAAAAATAGATAATATAAAGGAGAATAATAGATTTGATGATATAAAAATTAAATTCTTTGGTGACTCCATTAAAAAAAAGTAAAAAGACTGAGAGAACATTTTCAGTGAATATAATCCACAAATAATTAGTATCCAGAATATATTAGGTAAATGCCTATAACTCAATAAGAAAAAAGATAGAAAACCTAATAGAAAAATAGGCCAGGGATATACACTTGACCCTGCATCTTGGCGGGCTCCCCAGCCGCAGATATGGAGGGCCAACTGTACTGTATGGCGCTGTTTTATCTAAGGGACTTGAACATCTGCAGGTATTATCTGCCAGGAGTTCTGAAACCAATCCCCCGCTGATACCGAGGGACGATTGTAAATAGGCAATTCACAGTTGAGGAAACCCTAATGGCCAATAAGCATATAAAACACTGTTTAGCTTCACTAGTAATTATGGGAAATGGCAATTAAACCCATACTGTGATATGATCACAGCCATTAGATTGACAAAAATTAAACAGTCTAACAAATGCCAGGTATTGGCGAGTTTGTGAAATCATTTGTTCAACAAATTTTTGAGCATCTACTACTTGCCAGTCACTGTTCTAAGTCGTTGAGGTACATTACTGAATAAAACAGACTAAGATCCCAGCACTCATGGAGCTTAGATTTTAGTGGGGAAAGACAGAAAATGAACAATAAACATTATAAACAAGTAAATTACGTAGTACGTTAGAAGTGGTAAGTGTATTGAAAGTGTATTGGTTATAAAAGCAGAGTGGAGTAAGAGTGTGATGGGGTAGAAAATACGTTGTAATGTTATATAGAGCTATCAGGGTAGTAGGCTTCATTAAGAGCTCAGGTGAAAATTGAGCCAAGATTTTTTTTCGGAGCACAGGCTCCGGACGCGCAGGCTCAGCGGCCATGGCTCACGGGCCCAGCCGCTCCGCGGCATGTGGGATCCTCCCGGAGTGGGGCACGAACCCGTGTCCCCGGCATCGGCAGGCGGACTCTCAACCACTGCGCCACCAGGGAAGCCCGAGCCAAGATATTTGAAAGCTGTAGGGGTTAGCCAAGGAAATATTTGGGGAAGAGGAGCATTCTAGGCAGAGTGCACAGATTAGCGCAAGGCTTTAAGGCAGAAGAATACTGAATGTGTTTGACAAACAAAGTCCAGTGTGGCTGGATCAAAATGTGCAAGTGTGCACGGGAGAGAGGAGGTCAGAGAGATAATGGGGAACGGTGGTGGGTCACCCATCTAGGTCTTGACTTTTATTCTTGAATGAAATGGGGAGCCATTCCAGGATTTTGAGTAGGAGTGTTGTGATCTTACTGACCTTTAAAAGGATTACTCTGTTATGTTAAGAATAGACCATGTGGGTTAAGGATAGAAGCAGGAATGGGATACCAGTTGGAGACAGTTGTGAGGCTGGGGAGAGACCATGGTGGCTTAGATTTTAATAGCAAAACCCAAGAGATTCTGTAACTCATTTAGCAGTAAAACCTGACCTAATTTGAACTCTTCTGGTGACAAGACTGAACTGAGACTCTTTAGAGTTTTTATCACATTTATTGTGGCTGTCATACACTTTACTGGAGAAATCTTAATGTTTTTGATGTATTTTGTTGATGACCTAGTCTTTGAGGGTGTTATATATTATATATGTGTGTGTGTGTGTGTGTATATATATATATGCTATTACTTTACCCACCCCCAATTCTGATTTCTAAAACATGACTAAATCCAAGGTTTTTGGTTAAGAGATTGTAAGCATGTAAGTCTTTGGAGATAGTGAAAAATAGTTGTATTCTGGCTGTATTAAATTTAAAGCCATTAAATTCCTGTTGGATGGGATGTGGGGTGTGTTAAAAACAAGAGTCCAGATGTCCAGGGTTTTGGTCTGAACAACAGGAAGAATAGAATTACCATCATCTGAGATGGGGAAAGGCTATGGTTGGAGTCCGTTTTGATGGAGAGAACACATTCAGTTTTGGACACTTTGGATTTGAGATGTTGAGAAGGCAATTGATTATAAGTGTCAGGAGTTTGGGAGACAGGTCTGGAAAGGAGAATTCTTAGGAAGTGTTGGAGGGGGAAGGTAAATTGGTACAGTCATTTTGGGAGCAATTTCTGATGCAGTTTCTGACTCAGTTCATGCCACATCTAAGTGTATACTTCCAAGAAACTTTTTATACATGCGCATGAGGAAGCAAGTACAGCATGTTTATAGGAGCATTGTTTTGATAAAGAAAAACATGGAAAGAAAATTAAATTTCCATTTACTGGAGAATGGATAAATAAATACTATAAAAATCTATAGACTGGACTACTGTACTATAGATATATGGACTGAAGTAAAATATATTCACATGGGTGAATCTCCTAATTATAATGTAGATTGATGTCAGCAGATGAATATATACAGTGTTTTAAGTATATAATTTAAAAATGTGTAAAACAATACTAATAATTTATGGATATATGTAATAAAAAATAAAGACACTTATGGAAAAGATAAACAAAAAATTAAGAACAGTTGTTAAGTGGAGACTAGTGGGAGGTGGGACTTGATAAATTTAGAAATCAAGTCACAGGGGCCCATCTGCTATTGCAAGGGTTATTTCTCATGCCAGCGGTGTAGATAGTCATCTCTTTGTGATATTATTTTCTGTACTTATTTATTTGTCAAAAATATTTTATAATTAAAGAAAATATTCCATTTCATTCCTTTCTTATCACTGACTAATGATATGAGTCCTTTACAATTCATCAGCCATTGATGGCTGGCCCAGTGAATACCTGGAATCTTCATTGGCCAGTTGGTTCCATCTAGTGGTGAAAGTGCTGCAAGTATTCCCTGAGACATTCCTTTTGGGAAGGAAGAATGAGGAGATGATAAATAGTTAACCAGACTGCTTATTATTTCACTAAAATTTGAGATACAAAGAAAAAGGTTATTATTTAGAAATATTGAGTTTTTGCCATTATTAAGATGATGCTATAAATCTTCTAGGACATTTGGTACAGACCTGTAGGACTCAGATGGGTCCTTATTTCTCTCTAACTTATGTTTGTGTTTTGCTTTTCAGAAGGAGTTGAGTCTTCCAAGAAGAGGCAGCTTGTAAGTAGATGATGATTATGATTATGATTATGATATCCTGCTTAGTAATCCCTCCTGGGGACTGTTCTCAGTATCACTCAGAGGACTCTCATTCATGAGTGTTTTTTTCTGTGGACTCCTGTCTGGGCCAGTGAAATCAGTGGGCCAGCCAACTTCTCTCACTAGGTTAGCTCCTCCCCTCTCCCTCATCACTCCCCACCCCAAATCCTCTTCTCTGTGTCAATTTTTGCCTAGGGTCTGGGGAAAAGCTGCCACTTAAATACCCATCACAGTCTTATGCTTGTGTTTTGGGCTTTACCGAGTTTTAGTAGAGTCAAGCTTTTTTAGAATGTTAAAAGTGAAACTCTTAGCATCTACATCTGTCCCATAGCATGGTACTAGGGAGAGGTCAACAAGTTGGGGCAAACAAAAGCTACTTTTGGGTTCACGGTTGGAATAGGGCTGTCGTTTACCTGTTCTCTTCTGGCTTCAGGGCTGGGGAAATTCGTTAATAATCTTTGTCTCTGGATTTCAATTACATAGGTTTTCTTGGCTTGCTTTTTCTTGAAGACTTCTGTTGGGGTAGTACTGCATATTTGGCTAATCAGAATCATCTAGAATGCTTATTTTTCAGATTAAAAACAAACATTTAAATAATAGAAGCAGGGCTTCCCTGGTGGCGCAGTGGTTGCGCGTCCGCCTGCCGATGCAGGGGAGTCGGGTTCGCGCCCCGGTCTGGGAGGATCCCACGTGCCGCGGAGCGGCTGGGCCCGTGAGCCGTGGCCGCTGGGCCTGCGCGCGGACCCTGTGCTCCGCAACGGGAGAGGCCACAGCAGAGGGAGGCCCGCATACCACCAAAAAAAAAAAAATAATAATAATAGAAGCAGTTAAAATGCAGATTCTGAGCTTGTTTAAACTAAAATCTCCATGTCGGGGCCTGGGAGCCTGTACTTTTTCACCTGCGAGCATAGCCACTGTGATTTTGCTAAGGAGCCAGATTTGGGAAACACGAAAGAAATAGGGCTGTGTTAAAACGATGGCTTTGAAAAGTCTCTCGCAGACATGTATGAGACATGACTACAGAGAGGACACGACAGTATTCCTATTTTTTTTATTAAGTATACTTTATGTATATATCATATGCATTTAAAAATGTGTGAAACACATGGTGTTTTTGTTACTGTCATCCTGGGATTTTGTTTTGTAAAAATGCTCCAATGATTAAATTGTCCTCTGAGATTCTTGTAAAATCCTTTTGGCTGCTTTATGAAAGCTCACTGTGCTTTGATATAAAGAGACTGGAGTTATGAGTCAGCAAACTCCTAGGGTTCAGTCTTGGCTATGTCACTTAATTAGCTTTGTAATGTAGAGGAATTGCCTCAGTTGAGGCAATTGCCTCAATCTCCTCAATTATCTTATCTATAAAATGATAAACCGTGATACCTGGGGTTTTATATATATATATATATATATATAGCTATTAGAAAGATCACTTAATATATGTGATAGTGCTTCATTTTTTAGTTTTAGTCTAAGGTGTGTTCGTTTCAGAATTCTTGTGAATATATTAGGTTAAATTTGGATATATTTCATTATTTAAGAGTCATATTTCTGTCTTTAAATTAATTTCTGGCAGTGGATCTCAATTCTAGGTTCTCAAGTGTCCTGAGTCTTCTAAAAATTGGGCAAGGGCACTACCAGGACTCTTAATGGAATGATACACTGAGTAGGTATACATAACTGAAGGAGAGTGGCTTTTCAGCATCACATTCAGCAAATATTTGTACTTGGTCACTTTCCTATTATTTCTGTCATTTTTTTTTTTCTTTTGGTTCCCTTTATTTGGAAGTTCTCTGAGGTTTGCCTTTGCTTAAGGTTAGGTGAAATGAATTAAGGCCTGAGGCAGGTAGCTTCTTCCAGGAATGTGTGCCTCTAATGAATAGAGTTTGCTGAGAAGGAAGGATATCCTGTGAAAATGATTTTTATTTGAAAATGGAGGAATTTTTGGATCAATTTAGTTTTTTTAAATTATTGATTGAATTTTTTTTTTTAACTTTTAATCTTTATTTATTTGGCTGCGTCGGGTCTTAGTTGTGGCGCGGGCTCTAGAGCGTGCGGGCTTAGTTGCCTCGCGGCATGTGGGGTCTTAGTTCCCAGCCTGGGATCGATCCTGCGTCTCCTACATTGGAAGGCAGATTCTTAACTACTGGACCACCAGGGAAGTCCCAGGATCAATTTAGTTTTAAACTAGAGGAATTTCTTGGTTATTTATTGTAGTTAAAGTTAGGCGTATTCTAACTGCCTTTAAATATTTAATTAATAAAGATCAGAAGTACTTTTTTTTTTTGGCTGTACTGTGTGGCTTGCGGGATCTTATTTCCCCGACCAGGGATTGAACCCCAGCCCCAGCAGTGAAAGCACCCAGTCCTTAACCACTGGACCTCCAGGGAATTCGCCAGAAATACTATTTAATAAAGTAACTCCCATTTAAACAATTGACCATTCAGTAAATACATACTAATACCTACTGTGTGTTGGGCACTGATCTAAATCTGAGGTTATAAGATTCAATTAGACACATTCCTCTATTTTGAAAACTTAGAGTTAAGTAAACCAGAAAAGTATATATTTTTTATCTTTAGTATTAGAGTAGAAAGAGTTTTATTCTGGAAGGAATCTTGGAAACATGGATACTAACCTAGGCTTTGCCACTAACAAGTTATATGTGGTTTCAACAGAAACTATCATTTCTGGGCTTGAAATGCCTCACTTGTAAAATGAGGGGGCTGGCTTACCTGGACTTACCTGATCTCTGTGCTTAGTCATCTCCCCAAATAATTGAAACTCCATGGTACCTCTTCTTCAGAGAGCTGGACAAGTCTTCGTAGGGAGTATGCAGTAGGAGGCAGAACATGGCTTAGCATCTGAAGTAGAGAAGAAAGGAAATTAAGAACCACAAAGCGTAAGGTGTTTTGAATAAGTTGAATCAATACTTAAACATTTGAGTAAGTGTGGAGAAACTGATGTTAATAAAACGAGTGACTTACCACTTAACCCATTATTTCTTGTCCTTGTAGCCTAGTCTGGAAAGTTAAAAGTTATTATAATTGTCCTCTGAGTCTTGGCCAGAAGGAGAGGGGTATTGTACTTAGATCCCTGTTTGCTTCTGTCCCAGAATGGCTCTTGCAAGAGCAGAGCCTACTGTATGCCCACCAGGTATAAAGGCCCATTTCCTTTGGCATGTTCTCACTAGTATACATTATGGATGCAGAGAGATTTGGAGTTTGCAGCTGGTTTGGTGTTCTTGTCTTTAGAGAGGGAGTCAGATTCATTTAATTAGCATAATGTTAAAATAGCTGAGCAATGTAAAATAAATGAAGTTCAGTCATTTTGGAGGCTGTCAATTGTTATGCTTTTCCATGTAATTTGGTAGTTGCATGAAAATAGACAGGAACTAAAAAATGGATTTCGAGATGTATGTGATATCTTGTCAGTATACAAAATGCACTTCCACCCAACAAGTAATTTCTCCAATGTCTCCAAATTAGTAAGTGGAATTATAGCATAGAAGTAAAGAGCCTGGGCTTGAGAGTCAGGCAGACCTAGGTTGAGTCTCTGCCCTACCATTTACTACATATTTTTTCATAAAACAAGTTACTACATTTCTGTTTGTCTTTTTGCTTCCATTTATTTGTTCATTTGTTCAAATTCATCCATCCATCCATGCGTCTATCATACTGTATTTATTCAGTTCTTGTTATGTGCAGGCACTGATCTAAATACTGGAGATACAGTAGGTTTTAGCAGACAGAGAGACGGACAGACAAAAGCATGTATGATATGTCATGGTATTGAGTGCTATGAAGAAAAATAAAACTAGATAAAGAGATATGAGGGTATGTGTTTTTGTGGGGCAGGGGTTGAAATTTTTTTTTTTCAAACTAATTAATTTATTTATTTTTGGCTGCGTTGGGTCTTTGTTGCTGCTCGCGGGCTTTCTAGAGTTGCGGCGAGCGGGGGCTACTCTTCATTGCGGTGCGCGGGCTTCTCATTGCAGTGGCTTCTCTTGTGGCGGAGCACAGGCTCTATGCATGCAGGCTTCAGTAGTTGTGGCACGCGGGCTCAGTAGTTGTGGCTCGCAGGCTCTAGAGCGCAGGCTCAGTAGTTGTGGTGCACGGGCTTAGTTGCTCCGCGGCATGTGAGATCTTCCCGGACCAGGGCTCGAACCCGTGTCCCCTTCATTGGCAGGCGGATTCTTAACCACTGTGCCACCAGGGAAGCCCAGGGGTTGAAATTTTAAATGATGTTTTCTAGGAATTTTCTCATTAAGATGATGTTTGAGTAGAGAACAGGAGTCTGGAATGAGTGATGTTGATGTATATACTGGGCATGAGTATCCCAGGTAGGGATACAGCATGTGCCAAGGTCCTGAGGTGGGAACATGCTTGGCATGTAGAAAGGAGGCTGGAGTGGCTATTGCTAAGTGAACAATGGTGTTGGGCTGGGAGGGTGTAGAAGAACAGGAGGCAGGAGCTGGATTTTGTAATGCCTTGTGGGCCACAGAAAGGACTTTGCATTTTGTACTAATTGGGACAGAAAGTCAGTGGGTAGTTTTAAGCAGAGAAATGATGTGATCTGTCAGAGAGTTTTGGGGGAAGGGCAATTTGTTTTATTGAAATATGATTCATATACTGTATAATCACCATTTAAGAATACACAGTTCACTGGTTTTTAACATATTCACAAGGTCTTACAATCATTACTACTTTCAATTAGAACATTTTCATCACCCAAAAAGAAACCCCCTACTCCTTTGCAATCACTCCCCTATTCTACACTCCCTCTAGTCCCTGGTAACCACTAATCTACATCTTTTTTTTTTTTTTTGATGTGGACCATTTTTAAAGTCTTTATTGAATCTATTACAACATTGCTTCTGTTTTATGTTTTGTGTTTTTGGCCGTGAGGCATGTGGCATCTTAGCTCCCCAACCAGGGATCGAACCCTCACCCCCTGCATTGGAAGGTGAAGTCTTAACCACTGGACTGCCAGGGAAGTCCCCCTAATCTACATCTGTCTTAATAGATTTGCCTATTCTGAACATTACATATAAATGGAATTATATAAAATGTGGCTTCTTGTGTCTGGTTTCTTTCACTCAGCATAACTTTTTCAAGATTCATCCATGTTTTAGCACATGTCAGTACTTCATTCCTTTTCAAGGCTAAATAATATTCCATTGTATGTATGTACCATATTTTGTTTATCCATTATCCATCAATGGACATTGTGAGTAATGCTGCTCTGAACATGGATGTACAAGTACTTATTTGAGTCCTTGCTTTCAGTTATTTTGGGTAGATACCTAGAAGTGGAATTGTTGGATCATGTGACAGTTCTTTAGCTTTTTGAGGAACCACCATACTGCTTTCCATAGCAGCTGCACCATTTCTTACTCCTACCAGCAATACACCAGAATACATCAGGAGTCCAGTTTCTCTGCATCCTAGCTAACACTTGTTATTTTCCATTTTTAAAAGAATAGCCATCTTCACATGAAAAGATGCTCAATATCACTAATTATTATTGAAATGCAAATCAAAACCACAGTGAGATATCACCTCACACCTGTCAGAATGGCTATCATCAAAAAGTCTACAGATAGCAAATGTTGGAGAGGATGTGGTGAAATGGGAACCCTCGTACACTGTTGGTAGGAATGTAAATTGGTGCAGCCACTGTGGAAAACAGTATGGAGATTCCCCCTAAAAACTAAAAATAGAACTACCATATGATCCAGCAATTCCACTCCTGGGTGTATATCTGGAAAAAATGACAACACTTATTAGAAAATATACATGCACCCCAATGTTCATAGCAACACTATTTGCAATAGCTAAGATATGGAAGCAACCCAAGTGTCCATCAACAGATGAATGGATAAAAAAGATGTTATATATATAAATACATATATGTATGTGTGCATAATGGAATATTACTCAGCCATAAAAAGAATGAAATTCTTCCATTTGCATCAACATGGATAGACCTAGAGAATATTATGCTTAGTGAAATAAGTCAGACAGGAGAAAGACAAATACTATATGATATCACTTATATGTAAAATCTAAAAATAATACAAATGATTGTATATACAAAACAGAAACAGATTCACAGGCATAGAAAACAAACTTGTGGTTACCACAGGGGAGAGGGAAGTGGGGAGGGACAAATTAGGGGTATGGGATTAACAGGTACAAACTACTATATATAAAACAGATAAACAACAAGAATTTACTGTATAACACAGGGAATTATTCCTATTATCTTGTAATAACCCATAATGGAGTATAATCTGCAAAAATACTGAATCACTATGCTGAAACTAACACAATATTTTAAATCAATTTTATGTTAATTAAAAAATAGCCATCTTAATATGTATGAAGTGTTGTCTCATTGTGGTTTTACTTTGCATTTTCCTAATTACTAGTGATGTTGAGCATCTTTTCATATGATTATTGTTCATTTGTAAACCTTCTCTGGAGAAATCAAGTTCTTTATCCATTTTTTAATTGGTCTGTTTATTTTTGTAGTTGAGTTGTAGGAATTCTCTCTATATTCTATATATTAAGTTCTTATCAAGTATATGATTTGAATATATTTTCTTCCATTTTTTGGATTGTGTTTTCACTTTCTTGATAGTGTCCTTGATGCACAAAAGTTTTTAATTTTGATGAAGTTCAATTTATCTATTTTATCTTTTGTTGCTTGAGCTTTTGGTGTCATATCCAAGAAATCATTGCCAAATCCAGTGTCATAAAGATTTCCTCCGTGTGTTTTCTTCTAAGAGTTTTAGCTCTCATAATTAGGCCTATGGTCACTTTTGAGTTAATTTTTCTTTATGATGTAAAGTAAGTATCTAACTTCATTCTTTTGCATATGAGTATCTAGTAGTCTCAGGACCATTTGTTGAAAAGACTGTCATTAACCCATTGAATGGTCTTGGCACCCTTGTCAAGTTTTTGACCATACATGTGAAGATTTATTTGGGGGATCTCTATTCTCTTCTGTGGTCTGTATTTCTGTCCTGTGCTAGTACCCCACTGTTTTGATTAGTGTAGCTTTGTAATAAGTTTTAAAATCAAGAAGTGTGAAATCAAGAACCAACTTTGTTCTTCAAGATTGTTTTGGCTATTCAGGGTTCCTTGTGATTCCATATGAATGTTAGGATGAGTTTCTCTATTTCTGCTTAAAAAAAAATTGTTGGGATTCTGATATGGATTGCATGGAATTTGTAGATTGATTTGGGTGATATTGTCAAACTTGACAATATTAAGTCTTCCAATCCATGAATGTGGGATGTTTTTCTATTTAATTTCTTTCAGAAATGTTTTGTAGTTTTCAGTGTACAGGTCTTCACTTCCTTAGTTAAATTTATTCCTAAATATTTTATTATTTGTGATGCTATTATAAATGGAATTATTTCTTAAATTCTTTTTTAGATTGTTCATTGTTAGTGTATAGATGCAACTGATTTTTACTGGTTGGTTTTGTATTCTCCAGCTTTGCTGAATTTGTTTCTCATTGTGGTTTTGATTTGCATTTCCCTAATGACCAGTGATGTTGAACATCTTTTTGTGTACTTGTTGGCTATTTGCATATCTTCTTTGAAGAAATGTTTATTCAAATCCTTTGCCCATTTTAAAATGTGAGTTGTCTTTTTATTGTTGAATTGTAAGAGTTATTTATTTATTTATTTATGGCCACGCCATGTGGCATATGGGATCTCAGTTCCCCAACCAGAAATCAAACCCGCATCCCCTTCAGTGGAAGCACGGAGTCTTAACAACTGGACCACCAGGGAAGTCCCTGTAAGAGTACTTTATATATTCTATATACTAGACCCTTATCAGACACTTGGTTTGCAAATATTTTCTATTCTGTGGGTTGTTGTTTTACTTTCTTAATAGTGACCATTGATGCACAAAAGTTTGTAATTTTGATGAAGTCCAGTTTATCTGCTTTTTCATTGGTTGGGCTTTTGATATCATATCATATCTAAGAAATCATTGCCTAATTTAAGATCTGATTTGTTCCTGGGCTTTAATTTATGAAGGTAACTGATTGATGACACAAAGAGGCTAATGCTATTGAAAGAAGAATTTATTACTTACAGTTTCCTCAAGAGAAGGGGCATGCCATGCCATGCAGGGCCACATGGGGAAAGCACCAGGTTTGGTCAGGAGGCAGAAAGTTGCAAGGGGAAGCCAGAGAGCCTTTATTGGGGTTTCCACAGCAAAGGCAAAGCAGGGCAGGGTAAACAGTTTAGGACTGGCTACTTTGAATAATGTTGGCGGGTTCAGGGTTAGAGGTCTGGTCCTTAGTTGTTTTGGTACTTGGCCCTGAGTGATATAGGGCAGATGAAATAATGGCTTGATGTCTGCGAGTTTGATAAAGGAGGTGGTTGGGAGTGTGGACTCAGGATTGATTAGAGGGTTTGTAATAGCAATTTTGCATACCTGCAAAAACTGGATTACAGAGGAGGTATGAATAAGTTTGGCTAGCAATTAATGGATGCCAAATAGACAAATACAGAATCTAAGAAAACAGAATGAGGTTATGATGATTTACTTCTTTTTCCTTTTAAGAGTTTTATGGTTTTAGCTCTTACTTTAGGTCTTTGATTCCTTATTAGTTATTTTTTATATGTGGTATTATTTTTATATGTGGTATAATTTTTATATGTGGTATCGGTAAGGGTCCGATTTCATTCCTTTGAATGTGCATAGCTGTTGCCCCAGCACCATTTTTTGAAAGAACTTTTCTTTCCCTAGTGAATAGTTGTCTTAGGTTTTAGCAAGGTCACTGGTTGCTCAGACTATAGGGAGAGCAGTAGTGAAAGCTGGAAAGTAAGTGAGGAAACCATTACAAAATTCAGTCAAGGTGATGATTGCTTAGACAGGGTGGTAGCAGCTTGGGTGGTGAGAAGTGATTGGATTCTGGATGTATTTTGAAAAGAGAGCTGACAGTATTTGTTGATAGTTATTAATTTTGGTATATGAGAGAAAGAGAGGAATTGAGGGTGATGGTAAGGTTTTAGGGCTGAGTAGGTAGATGGATATGGTTGCCATTTACTGAGCAAGTAGAGAATATTGTGAGCGGAGCAGGGGTTTTTTTTGTTGTTGCTATTTTTGCTCTTGGGAGGAGCAGGATAGGGGTTGTTGGAGGAATCAGAACTTTGGTGCTTGCTTGACATCCAAGAAGGAGTGTTGAGGGGCTTCCCTGGTGGCGCAGTGGTTGGGAGTCCGCCTGCTGATGCAGGGGACGCGGGTTCGTGCCCCGGTCTGGGAAGATCCCACATGCCGCGGAGCGGCTGGGCCCCTGAGCCATGGCCGCTGAGCCTGCGCGTCCGGAGCCTGTGCTCTGCAACGGGAGAGGCCACATATAATGAATCCTGGGGATCAAGGGTGAGATATGATCTGGAGATATACATTTAGGGGTTGACAGCATATAGATGATATTTAAGCTATGGGATTGGGTGAGATAAACTACTGAAATGCTACTTAAGTGTGGTCAGCTGACTGGTGATGATCAATGAACTGTTTGTTACCAGTTTGCCAGGAGTTAATAAGTACAGAAATTTAGAGTAAGCAATTTGACATTGTTGTGACCTTCAGGCATTTGATCATTTTTCTGTTATTTCATATTTATTGTATTTTGCAATGGTTTGTGAATGGATGGAAATTTCACTTGGCCTGTCACCACAGCTAGTTTGAGAAGCACTGACCTGGTGAGTGAGTGAATCTAGATAGAAAAGTTATCTAAGGACTGAGCCCTGGGGCACTTCGTATTTACTTGTTAAGAGATAAGGAGAATCCATCAGTAAAGAAGACTGAGAAGGACCCTCTGAGTGAGGTTGCAACAAAACCAAGAGAAAGTGTTTGGTGTTTCCAAAGACACAAGAAGAAAGTGTGTCAAGGCTATGTAAGATGACCAACAAAGAATTGATCTTTGGATTAGGAATAGGGAAGACCAAATTGGTGACCTTGGCAAGTGACATTGATCAGTGATGCGTCCAAAGCTTGATTTGAATGGGCTCAAGACAGAATAGGAGACAGTATTACCTATGTGTTATTTGTGTTAAAAAATGTTTAACCTCAATCTAATGAATGAGGAAACAGAGAAGTTCAAATTGAGGGGATAATCTGTAGAACTACTGGCCTGAACTCTTCAAAAATGTTGAAGTTGTAAAAGACCACAAACAAGCAAACACTAAGGATATGCTCTAGATTATTGGAGAAAAGAGACTTGGTGAATAAATGTAATTCTTGATTAATTTTTGGTTGGATCCTGGATTTTAAAAAATAGTTGAAGGACATTATTGGGACAGTTGAGGAAATTTGAATGTGGACTTTCGTTAGGTGAAAATGTGCCAGTGTTAAACTTCCTTGGTGTGACAGTTGTGTGGTGGTTGTTCCTTATTCTTAGGCCAAGGACATTAATTGTGGAAGTATTTGAGAGGAGGTATTATGATGTTTACAACTGACTTTCAAATGGTACAGTTAACAAAAAATAAGTGTGTATATATGTGAGTGATTTTGTGTGTGTGTGTGTGTGTGTGTGTGTGTGTTAGAGCAAGAGAGGGAGAGAATGAGAGGGAAAGAGAATGGGGAGAAAAAAGCAAATGTGGACTTCCCTGGTGGTGCAGTGGTTGGGGGTCCGCCTGCGGATGCAGGGGAATCCCACATGCTGTGGAGCGGCTGGGCCCGTGAGCCATGGCCGCTGGGCCTGCGCGTCCGGAGCCTGTGCCCTGCAACGGGAGAGGCCACGGCAGTGAGAGACCCGTGTACCCCTCCCCCCAAAAAAGCAAATGTAACAAAATGTTAACAGTTGTTAAACGTAAGTGAAGAGTATATAGAGTTTCATTGAATTACTCATGTTCCTCTTCTGATAATTTGGAGAGAAGGTAGTGAGTCTATACTATTGTTTCAAAGTGATTTGCTGAAAAGAGGATTTTAGAAATCAGGTGACACCTGGAAAGCTTATAGAGTTGAGTATTTTTTCCCTCTTTTTTTTTCTTTTTTATAAATTTATTTTATTTATTTTTGGCTGCGTTGGGTCTTCATTGCTGCGCGTGGGCTTCTCATTGTGGTGGCTTCTCTTGTTGCAGAGCGTGGGCTCTAGGCGCCCGGGCTTCAGTAGTTGTGGCTTGCAGGCTCAGTAGTTGTGGCTCGTGGGCTTCAGTAGTTGTGGTTCACGGGCTCTAGAGCGCAGGCTCGTTAGTTGTGGGACACGGGCTTAGTTGCTTCACCGCATGTGGGATCTTCCCGGACCAGGGATCGAACCTGTGTCCCCTGCATTGTCAGGCAGGCGGATTCTTAACCACTGCACCACCAAGGAAGTCCCTCCCTCTTTTTAAAACATAAATAGGAGATATTACATCTTGTTTGTATGTCAATGAAATTATCCAGTAGTGAAGGAGAAGTTGATGCAGGAGAGGAGAGAACAACTGCTGAAATATTCTTGAGTAAGCAAAAATGGAGGCCATCTAGGTACATGTGGGGGTATTGGCCTTAGACAGGAGTGTTGACAGTTTGTCCACAGTAGCCTCAGGTACCTCACTTTATTTGTAAAAGATTATAGATGTAAAGTGTATGGCATAGTGCCTTCAATTAAGCACTCAACTATTTGTTATTGTTAAAGCATTTAGTGCAATGCCTATTACTAGCAGACTTTGAAAAAAATGGTAGTTGTTTTTTATTGTTCTTATTATTAGCAGTCCATAATTACCTGTTAGAAACTGTAAATACTTCAGAAAAACAAATTAGTTAAGATCCTAAACCAAGTTAAAAGAATAGTGTGCCTTAGAAGAGCCACAGGATATTCATGGTTGGCTTTGGTCACATTAGAGAAGAGAGCAACTAAATTCCAATATGGGGAATGAGAACATCCAGGCCTGCAATGATAAGGGCTTTGTTGGGGCAAGATTGGTTATGAAAGTTCTTTTGGCCTGGCTCGTACCGTTTATTTTATTTATTTATTTTCATACCATTTATTTTAGATGTAGCTTCCTGAAATTAAATTGTTTTCATTTTTAGAAAGCTATTTCATATTTAAACTCATCTGGGTATTTTTGTTTGTTTGTTTGTTTTGCGGTACACGGGCCTCTCACTGTTG
The DNA here is from genome assembly GCF_002837175.3 of Physeter macrocephalus. Taxonomy (NCBI): domain Eukaryota; kingdom Metazoa; phylum Chordata; class Mammalia; order Artiodactyla; family Physeteridae; genus Physeter; species Physeter macrocephalus. The sequence goes on along the minus strand of NC_041217.1, from coordinate 146,154,601 downwards.
CGGCCTCTCCTGTTGCGGAGCACAGGCTCTGGACGCGCAGGCTCAGCAGCCATGGCTCACGGGCCTAGCCGCTCCGCGGCATGTGGGATCTTCCCCGACTGGGGCACGAACCTGTATCCCCTGCATCAGCAGGCGGACTCTCAACCACTGCGCCACCAGGGAAGCCCTGGGTATTTTTTTAATGCATTAAAAAATCTAGTCTAGAATACCAGACCTAGAGGAGCTGATAACTTTGTTGACAGTGTACATATCTGTGGAAAAAAATTTGAAAGAAAATGAAGTTCTAAAGCTATTTATATTTGTTTACCCAAGCCATAGGAGTATTGTATTTTGCTTTTTCTCAATCGAAACAGCTCTGAATGACTTCCCTCGCCTGGCTCTGTGGAGGGGACCTCCTCTTGGCAATTCCTTTCACATAGGATTTTTTGTTTATTTGTTTGTGAATTTCAGCACCAATACCTAGGCCCTACACTTAGGAGCTCAATGTAAATAGTGTTTATGTCTCTAGTTACCCAGAAAGTTAAGCTTTTCTAATACCTATTACAACTCAAGGTAATTGGCCTCATATTTCTTGAAATGTCTTTATTTCTTTGAGGCTGTGAGCAGTCAGTAGAGGTAAAGAATGGACTGTAGGAGTGAAGAAGTAGCTACAGCACCTGTCATGCTGTGTGTGTGTGTGTGTGTGTGTGTGTGTGTGTGTGTGTGTGTGTGTGTGTTGCTATTGGTGGCCTTTATTAAACTTGAGTCCTTTAGGATAGTTACCTTTTTGCAGTGCTGGTTTACTCATTTGTTCAGTGGACTAGGACATCAAATACTGGATGAAAGTAAATGCCAGGTGTCTGCAGTGATAGGCAGTGTGCAGGGAGGAGTTCCTGGGGCTCAAGGATTTGCTGTATCAAGCCTTACCACTGTGAAACTGACATGTGAAACAGTGTCATGTACTTTCCCACTCTGATGCAACTGGATGGTATTTGCCTGGATGAATGCTTCTGGAGAATGTGCTAAAAAGAGATACCACCTGCTACACATAGTAAATCCTTTGTGTGGTGTCAGTGGTGCCTGATATAAGGCTTTAGTTTCTGTGTGGACTTTGCGAATCAGGAAATTTTGGTACCTGTAAGGACTTTGAAGGCCAGAGTGATAGCTTTGTGTTACATTTAACAGTCTTTTTTAAAAATTGGGCTTATACAGGAAATGATCTTACATAGGTTCTCTACCTCTCCAATGGGAAGGCAGGAATTGGCAGAGATTGGCAGGGGTGAGCAATAGTTATTACTAATTTCCCAATAGGAACCATTTTGTTGTTAAAAAATGGACATGGTTTGTCAGTGAGCCATAAGTATGTGGACACAAGACCTGAAAATGGAGAATTCGTGAGAACCTGTTTTGTTACCGTTATGTTGAAAATAGCTATCATTGTGCTGATCATATGCACGTTTATATGTCTTGACCTTGCAACTACCAATTCACTATAATGTACTTGGATATCTCAGAGACAGCTCATCTTTAGCATTTATAAAACCGAAGGTAGGGACTTTCCTGGTGGTGCAGTGGTTAAGAATCCATCTGCCAACACAGGGGACACGGGTTCGAGCCCTGGTCCGGGAAGGTCCCACATGCTGCGGAGCAACAAAGCCTGTGCGCCGCAAGGATTTTTTGTTTATTTGTTTGTGAATTTCAGCACCAATACCTAGGCCCTACACTTAGGAGCTCAATGTAAATAGTGTTTATGTCTCTAGTTACCCAGAAAGTTAAGCTTTTCTAATACCTATTACAACTCAAGGTAATTGGCCTCATATTTCTTGAAATGTCTTTATTTCTTTGAGGCTGTGAGCAGTCAGTAGAGGTAAAGAATGGACTGTAGGAGTGAAGAAGTAGCTACAGCACCTGTCATGCTGTGTGTGTGTGTGTGTGTGTGTGTGTGTGTGTGTGTGTGTGTGTGTGTGTTGCTATTGGTGGCCTTTATTAAACTTGAGTCCTTTAGGATAGTTACCTTTTTGCAGTGCTGGTTTACTCATTTGTTCAGTGGACTAGGACATCAAATACTGGATGAAAGTAAATGCCAGGTGTCTGCAGTGATAGGCAGTGTGCAGGGAGGAGTTCCTGGGGCTCAAGGATTTGCTGTATCAAGCCTTACCACTGTGAAACTGACATGTGAAACAGTGTCATGTACTTTCCCACTCTGATGCAACTGGATGGTATTTGCCTGGATGAATGCTTCTGGAGAATGTGCTAAAAAGAGATACCACCTGCTACACATAGTAAATCCTTTGTGTGGTGTCAGTGGTGCCTGATATAAGGCTTTAGTTTCTGTGTGGACTTTGCGAATCAGGAAATTTTGGTACCTGTAAGGACTTTGAAGGCCAGAGTGATAGCTTTGTGTTACATTTAACAGTCTTTTTTAAAAATTGGGCTTATACAGGAAATGATCTTACATAGGTTCTCTACCTCTCCAATGGGAAGGCAGGAATTGGCAGAGATTGGCAGGGGTGAGCAATAGTTATTACTAATTTCCCAATAGGAACCATTTTGTTGTTAAAAAATGGACATGGTTTGTCAGTGAGCCATAAGTATGTGGACACAAGACCTGAAAATGGAGAATTCGTGAGAACCTGTTTTGTTACCGTTATGTTGAAAATAGCTATCATTGTGCTGATCATATGCACGTTTATATGTCTTGACCTTGCAACTACCAATTCACTATAATGTACTTGGATATCTCAGAGACAGCTCATCTTTAGCATTTATAAAACCGAAGGTAGGGACTTTCCTGGTGGTGCAGTGGTTAAGAATCCATCTGCCAACACAGGGGACACGGGTTCGAGCCCTGGTCCGGGAAGGTCCCACATGCTGCGGAGCAACAAAGCCTGTGCGCCGCAACTACTGAGCCTGTGCTCTAGAGCCCGCAAGCCACAACTACTGAGCCTGCGTGCCACAACTGTTGAAGCCCGCGTGCCTAGAGCCCCTGCTCCACAGCAAGAGAAGCTACTGCATTGAGAAGCCTGCGCACCGCAAGGAAGAGCAGCCCCCCCTTGCCGCAACTAGAGAAAGCCCGTGCGCAGCAACAAAGACCCAATGCAGCCAAAAATAAATAAATAAATAAATTTATAAAAACAAAAAACAAAAAACCAAAGGTATTATCTTTCTCAGAAATCTACTCCTCTCTTATTCTCTAGCTTACTAAATGGTACCACTTCCTCAAGATAGAAAACTCAGTTATTCTTGTCACCTGTCTCTGCCTCACACCAACTCCTTTCTTTTATACCTCTAAATATCTCTTAAGTTCCTCTCCTTCTTTCTACTACCACTGGTATGTCCATATTGTCCAAGCCATTGTAATCTCTTTGCTCTGCTACTGCTTTAACTTCCTAACCAGTTTTTCTTTGTCTAACATTGCTTACCCCCCAGTCCACTCATCCATTATAGAATAGCCAGAAAAAGTTCTTTAAAGTACGGATTTGATTATTAGATGTTTATTTAAACTCATTTAGTGCATTTTTTATTACTCTTAGGATCACATCTGAAAGTCTTGACATGGTCCATAAAACGGTCTGTACAATCTGATTCCTGCCTTTGTCTCTATATTTTGCACAGTGTGTTCTCTGTTCCTAGAATGTTCTTTTCTTCATCTATGCCTGGCTAGCTCCTACTTACTCTTTAAGTCTCAGCTTACATCTCACTTCCTAATGAAAGGCTTTTCTGATCTCACCCATACCTTGCTGTCCCTAGGCGAAGTTGAGAATGTACTTTGATTAAACCCTGTACTTTCCCTTTATAGTTCTCACAGCAATTGTAAATAAGGAATTACATGTCTGTCTTCTCCCATTGGATTGTCTATTAGTCTGCTTGGGCTGTCATAACAAAATACCAGGACTTCCCTGGTGGTGCAGTGGTTAAGAATCTGCCTGCCAATGCAGGGGACACGAGTTTGAGCCCTGGTCCAGGAACATCCCACATGCCGCGGAACAACTAAGCCTGTGCGCCACAACTACTGAGCCTGCACTCTAGGGCCCGCGTGCCACAACTACTGAGCCCGTGTGCTGCAACTACTGAAACCCACGTGCCTAGAGCCCGTGCTTTGCAACAAGAGAAGCCACCGCAATGAGAAGCCCGAGCACCGCAACAAAGAGTAGCCCCCACTCACCACAACTAGAGAAAGCCTGCACACAGCAGCGAAGACACAATGCAGCCAAAAATTATTAAAATTAAAAAATGTGCTCCGCAACGGGAGAGGCCACAACAGAGGGAGGCTCGCATACCACAAAAAAAAAAAAAAATAAAATAAAAAATAAAATTAAAAAAAAAACAAAAACAAAGAAAAACAAAATACCAGAGGCTAGGGGCTTAAACAACAGAAATGTATTTTCTCATAGTTCAGGAGGCTAGATGTCCAAGATCAAGGTGCCGGTTGGTTTCTAAGGAGGGCTGTCTTCCTGGCTTGCAGATAGCCATCTTCTCACTGTGCGCTCACATGGCCTTTCTTCTATGTGTGTGTGTGTATGTGTAAGGGGGGGATGGAGAGAAAGAGAAAGATTGAGGATCGAGATCTTCCTCCTCTTATAAGGTCACCAGGCCTATTGGATTAGGGCCCCACTCTTATGACCTCATTTAACCTTAATTACCTCCTGAAGATCCTATCTCCAAATACAGTCATTGGGGATTAGAGCTTCAACATATGAATTTTGGGTGGGGGACACAATTCAGTCCATAGCAGATGGTAAGCTCCATGAGGTCAAGACCATGTTGTGTGGTACATGGGCTTAGGGCCTAGTATGGAGTTTAACACATAGTAGGCAGACACTTAGGCCCATTCCTAACATTTGTGTGATCTGGGACAAGAATATAAATGGACATATAAATGTTTAAGAATTTTAAGTAAAGCTAACAAACTGTAAAATAAAATATGTTCTACCCTCCTGTCTTTTTTTTTTTTTTTGCAATACTCTTTGTATATATTTATTATATGACTTAAAGGTGCAATATTTTATTTTCTACAGTGTGTAATAAAGACAGGGGAAATGTATTTTTCTTTTTTTTTTAACATCTTTATTGGAGTATAACTGTTTTACAATGGTGTGTTAGTTTCTGCTTTACAGCAAAGTGAATCAGTTATATATATACATATGTTCCCATATCTCTTCCCTCTTGT
>NC_041217.1:146147278-146148789 GCF_002837175.3 Physeter macrocephalus | reverse complement strand
CTATTTGTAGTTTTTTAAGGAACCTCCATACTGTTCTCCATAGTGGCTGTATCAATTTACATTCCCACCAGCAGTGCAAGAGTGTTCCCTTTTCTCCGAACCCTCTCCAGCATTTATTGCTTATAGATTTTTTGATGATGGCCATTCTGACCGGTGTGAGATGATATCTCATTGTAGTTTTGATTTGCATTTCTCTAATGATTAGGGAGCCTGATTCCTCCAGCTCCATTTTTCGTTCTCAAGATTGCTTTGGCTATTCGGGGTCTTTTGTGTTTCCATACAAATTGTGAAATTTTTTTTTCTAGTTCTGTAAAAAATGCTAGTGGTAGTTTGATAGGGATTGCATTGAATCTGTAGATTGCTTTGGGTAGTAGAGTCATTTTCACAATGTTGATTCTTCCAATCCAAGAACATGGTATATTTCTCCACCTATTTGTATCATCTTTAATTTCTTTCATCAGTGTCTTATAGTTTTCTGCATACAAGTTTTTTGTCTCCTTAGGTAGGTTTATTCCTAGATATTTTATTCTTTTTGTTGCAATGGTAAATGGGAGTGTTTTCTTAATTTCACTCTCAGATTTTTCATCATTAGTGTATAAGAATGCCAGAGATTTCTGTGCATTAATTTTGTATCCTGCTACTTTGCCAAATTCATTGATTAGCTCTAGTAGTTTTCTGGTAGCATCCTTAGGATTCTCTATGTATAATATCATGTCATCTGCAAATAGTGACAGCTTTACTTCTTCTTTTCCTATTTGGATTCCTTTTATTTCTTTTTCTTCTCTGATTGCTGTGGCTAGTACTTCCAAAACTATGTTGAATAAGAGTGGTGAGAGTGGGCAACCTTGTCTTGTTCCTGATCTTAGTGGAAATGGTTTCAGTTTTTCACCATTGAGAACAATGCTGGCTGTGGGTTTGTCATATATGGCCTTTATTATGTTGAGGAAAGTTCCCTCTATGCCTACTTTCTGCAGGGTTTTTATCATAAATGGGTGTTGAATTTTGTCAAAACCTTTCTGCATCTATTGAGATGATCATATGTTTTTTCTCCTTCAGTTTGTTGATATGGTGTATCACGTTGATTGATTTGCGTATATTGAAGAATCCTTGCATTCCTGGAATAAACCCCACTTGATCATGGTGTATGATCCTTTTAATGTGCTGTTGGATTTTGTTTGCTAGTATTTTGTTGAGGATTTTTGCATCTATGTTCATCAGTGATATTGGCCTGTAGTTTTCTTTCTTTGTGACATCTTTGTCTGGTTTTGGTATTGGGGTTATGGTGGCGTCATAGAATGAGTTTAGGAGTGTTCTTCTCTCTGCTATCTTTTGGAAGAGTTTGAGAAGGATAGGTGTTAGCTCTTCTCGAAATGTTTGATAGAATTCACCTGTGAAGCCATCTGGTCCTGGGCTTTTGTTAGTTGGAAGATTTTTAATCACAGTTTCAATTTCGGTGCTTGTGATTGGTCTGTTCATATTTTCTATTTCTTCCTGGTTCAGTCTTGGAAGGT
>NC_041217.1:146145399-146145776 GCF_002837175.3 Physeter macrocephalus | reverse complement strand
CTCTTCAGATATTTTCTCAGTCCCTTTCTTTTTCTCTTCTTCTTCTGGGACCCCTATAATTCGAATGTTGGTGCGTTTAATGTTGTCCCAGAGGTCTCTGAGACTGTCCTCAGTTCTTTTCATTCTTTTTTCTTTATTCTGCTCTGCAGTAGTTATTTCCACTATTTTATCTTCCAGGTCACTTATCTGTTCTTCTACCTCAGTTATCTACTATTGATCCCATCTAGAGTATTTTTAATTTCATTTATTGTGTTGCTCGTTGTTGCTTGCTTCCTCTTTATTTCTTCTAGGTCCTTGTTAAATGTTTCTTGCATTTTGTCTATTCTATTTCCAAGATTTTGGATCATCTTTACTATCATTATTCTGAATTCTTTTTC
>NC_041217.1:146098398-146145257 GCF_002837175.3 Physeter macrocephalus | reverse complement strand
TAATGGATGGGGCTGTAGTCCTGTCTTGCTATTTGTTGGGCATAGGGTGTCCAGCACTGTACGTTGCTGGTCGTTGAGTGAAGCTGGGTCTTGGTGTTGAGATGGAGATCTCTGGGAGATTTTCACTGTTTGATATTACGTGGAGCTGGGAGGCCTTGGAGCTGGGAGGTCTCTTGTGGACAGGTGTCCTGAAGTTGGTTCTCCCACCTCAGAGACAGCCCTGACACCTGGCTGGAGCACCAAGAGCCTTTAATCCACACAGCTTTTTCTTGTTTGTAAACTTCTTTCTCTGACAGGGAGAAGCCTGGGTTTCATTATCTGCAATATATTTTCTTGGTTTGACCTTATTATACACGTAGTTTCAGAGCTGCTAACGCCTACCCCCGCTGGTACAAATCTGACACAGACACCAGGTCCTCATGCTCCCGGCTCTCAGAGTCAGCTCTACAGCTCCTCTGCACCCGCAGCTTCTTACCCTCCTATCTTGAGAAATATAGTTTCATAATAACAAATTACAAAAAATATGGGTGAAACTATTGATTTTTAAAGTGCTAAATATTTTATTAATATTTAATTTATTTAATTTAATATTATTAACTATTAATAACAACGAGTACCAGGCAGACGTTGCAGCCAATTCAAAGGAGAAGTGAAAAAAGTACAAATTTATATGTAGTAAAGAAATGTTGGCATAAATTTATAAATTGTTACAAACCTGGATTTTTTTGTGGGGAGAAGGGAAGTCAGTTGAACCTCCATTATACAGAATTTATTTGCATATCTATAGACAAGAGCTATTTTGTATTGCTGTCAGTTATCTGTAACTTAGAGAGCTGTAAAATAGCACAAAGGCAATAAAAGACTAGAATCAAATAATTTAGTCTCTAAACAATACATAGTTTTCAATCTGAAGATTATTATTTTTTTCTTTACTTATGCCAAGTTTTCTTACAGTCTCTCCCACCCTTTAAAAAAAAATTTATTTTATTTATTTATTTTTGGCTGCATTGGGTCTTCATTGCTGCGCACAGGCTTTCTGTAGTTGCAGCGAGCAGGGCTGGGGGCTACTCATCATTGCAGTGCGCGGGCTTCTCATTGCGGTGGCTTCTCTTGTTGAGGAGCACGGACTCTAGGCGCACGGGCTTCAGTAGTTGTGGCACACAATCTCAGTAGTTTTGGCTTGCGGGCTCTAGAACGCATGCTCAGTAGTTGTGGTGCACGGGCTTAGTTGCTCCGCGGCATGTGGGATCTTCCCGGACCAGGGATCAAACCAGTGTCCCCTGCATTGGCAGGCAGGCGGATTCTTAACCACTGTGCCACCAGGCAAGTCCCTCTCCCACCCTTTTGACTAAAGCAATCTCAAATATTACTCTTGATCATAAAACAAGGTTGGTCTTATTAAATTTGGCCTAGATTTTTACATAGGGGTAGCAATAAGGTTAATTTACTGTTTGGCCTTCTTAAGTTTGCTTTGCTGGGAATTTTATAAAGCATCTCAGATTGAACTCTTAAAAGCCACTGTTACTTGTATTTCAAGGCTAGAGAGCCAAGCTTAAGAAACTCTTTATCAGCGACTTCCCTGGTGGCGCAGTGGTTAAGAATCCGCCTGCCAATGCAGGGGACACGTGTTCGAGCCCTGGTCCGGGAAGACCCCACATGCCACGGAGCAGCTAAGCCCGTGCGCCACAACTACTGAAGGCTGTGTGCCTAGAACCCGTGCTCTGCAAAAAGAGAAGCCACCGCAGTGAGAAGCCCGCATACTGCAACGAAGAGTAGCTCCCATTCGCAGCAACTAGAGAAAGCCCACACACAGCAACGAAGACCCAACACAGCCAAAAATAAAATTAATTAATTAATTAATTTTAAAAAAGAAACTCTTTATCAGATTTCATCGGTAGTACCTATAAATTTGGGTGGATTCTTCTGTTTTCAAGGTCCTTAAAAATATCCTAAGGGTCTTGGGTCTGCCAGGAGGTGATCTGCTGGACCCTATAAAGCCAGGTACCAGACCAGTTTTCCTGGGAGGGTTTTGTATTTATTGGCTCCAAAAAGTCAACCTTAGTTCTTTTAAAGTGGTTTGTTATACCTGATTAAATAAGTAGCCTTCTCAAATATGACATTTTGACAAACTTTTGGTTGCATAACTATTTTTTACAATTTTATTTTAAAGGGTATTCAATAAGAAAATTTAGTAAGACTTTCTCAAGTCCCATTGGGGATAGTCAGTGAGAATCAGATATGATTTAGAAATGTTTCCTTTTACAAAAGCAAATAATTAGGGCTTCCCTGGTGGCGCAGTGGTTGAGAGTCCGCCTGCCGATGCAGGGGACACAGGTTCGTGCCCCGGTCCGGGAGGATCCCACGTGCCGCGGAGCGGCTGGTCCTGTGAGCCATGGCCGCTGAGCCTGCGCATCCGGAGCCTGTGCTTCTCAACGGGAGAGGCCACAACAGTGAGAGGCCCGCATACCGCAAAAAAAAAAAAAAAAAAAAAAAAAAGCAAATAATTAAGGATTTAGATAGCTTAAGAAGAAAGAGTAGGCTTCCTTATATATCCAGAAAATAGACTTTAAGACAGTATCCAAACAAACTAGAGTCATCCCTCATTAGTTCATTCAGTCTTAGTGTAATTAATTTTCATTTCACTGGATCTTAGGTTGGTAGTCTGCTTCTTGACTAAAAAGAGCTCTGGAAACTCTGACTCAGTCCACTGGAATGGTCTGAAAGTTTTTCAGTTGTCCAAGTGATATTATCAGAAGCCTGTACCCAAGAGTCTATTCTTTGAAGTGTCAAATAGTTTGAAATACCTGCTACAGTCCTTTTCCGTGGGATTCAGACAATTCTTTGTTGAAAACACAGACTTTGGCTTCTAGTTGATTATGGAGCCTTCAAACTAGCATCAGTGTAAAACAAAATCTCTTCGTAAATGACAGAGACTTAAAAGAGCTGTGGTCAGTTTATTATGGACAATTTTTAAATGTGAAAGGTCTGATGAGAGTTTATAACAAGAATAATGCAACTAACAGGGAATTAAGTTGTTTCTGTAGCATGCAGAACAAGAATAATAAAACCAATTCAAAAAATATGGATGAACATAACTTTTACAGAGGAAAAATTCTGATATATAACATAATAATCTTATGGCAGAGAACATACCACGACCAAACTAAGGATATCAAGTAAAAAGATTTAGTAAGTCTGCAGTAAATGCTGGACATTTATCAATATATTTTTTAAAAATTCCATTGACCTAGAAGATGTTAGATTTAGATTTTAAAAGTAAGGCTTCTACCAAGTAAGCATTTTAAATGATAACTGAAATTAAGACTGAAAACACTAAACTGTTATTTCCTAAAATCTGGCAAAACACCATGAGGACTCATAAAACAGAAACACATTATGGGATAGCAAGGGCATTGACAAATCTCTAGGAACTTCCCATAATTATACAGTTTCTAGAATGTTTCTATTCAAGCATTTTAGCTGTACATATTTCAACTAGGGAAGGCTGAGCATCTTTTCTGATTTGACAACTTTTCCCATGAAACTCATCAATAGTAAAATATCAAATAAACCAAATTATCTCTGGCATCTCTCTACAAATGAAAGAACACTTCTTTGTGATATTTGCAGGAATGTTCTGGGATATCTCAAAGATATTTTTAGGTGGTAAGAATATACTGAAAGTTTTATTTTACTGTTTCTTATATTTAGGAACTGATTTGGGGAAGGCTAAACTGCAAAGACTTGTCAGTGAAAGCACAAAGATAAGAGTTTGATGTTTGAGAAACAAAGCTGGTTACTTAACCAAGGTGATAATAAAACATTTAAAAATAAACATAGAAGGTAACACAATTTTGAATAACCTCAGCTTTTTCATTAGGAGCCTTATTTTGCGTGTTTTCTTAAATAATTAAGGACATAATAAGTCAGAATAAAGCAAAGAACGTTATTATATTAAGACACAAAATATTTGCTATCTGGGCATATTACATATGCCCAGAAAAAAAGAATACACTTTAATAAGGTAGGTGAAGGCAATAAACAATAAACCAGGGAAACTGGCCCATCAAAATTGAGCAGACTTGACTAAGATTTTAACCAGTTCATAGCTTTTCAGACTCACGGCATGGTATTATAAACCATGCCAAACAAAAATCACTTTCCTAATTTTGTTTATTATTCTGCTTCATATTCTGGAACATATTTACACTTTACTTGAGGACAGTTCTTAGGGTGTTGTCAGATCAGATTTAATTTTATAGTAATACTGAGATGATATTAACATGTAATGTGTTTATCATTGCTCTCTTAAAATGAATCAATAGATAAACATTTTTAAATGTCTGAGAGGTAATTAGATTTAGATGAAGTCCTGAGGGTAGGGTACCCATGATGGGATTAGTGTCCTTTTAAGAAGAGGAAGAGAGACCAGAAAGTACCTGTGTCTCTCCCCTTCCTCTGCCTCCCCCCTCCTCTCCCTTCCCCTCTCTCTCTTTGCCATGAGGACACAGTGAGAAGGTGACTGCTGGCTACAACCCAGGAAGTGGGCCCTACAAGGAACCAAATCTGCTAGCACCTTGATCTTGGACTTCCCAGCCTCCAGACTGTGAGAAATAAATGTCTGTTGTTTAAGCCAAACACACACATACAAAATCTTTCAGTTTCCATTTGTAGTACAGTTATTATTGATAGTTATTACCCATAAAAATAAGCTCTTTGGGGAACCCCAAAAAGTTTTGCTTGATGAATTTTGAGAAATATATATGAAACTGCACAACTCAGATTGGGACTCGAACCTAGCCAGAACCCAGACTGGGACTTGAACCCATGGGGCAGGACTGGAACCTGGCCAGAACCCAGGTTGGGACTTGAACCCACTGTCTTTTAATTGAGATCACATACTGGTCTCAGGACTTAATGAAACTCAGGTTCTGTATGTCTCGTTGCAGAAAGAATTCAATGAGAGACAAAGTGATAGGTAAGAAATGGATTTATTTAGAGAGATAACACATTTCATAGACAGAATGCCATCTGTCTCAAAAGGTAAGAGTAGCCCCAGGGCATGGGGCTGTCTTGGCAAGTGAGAGAAGCCATGGGAGAAACACACTCCACAGACAGAGTGTGGGCCATCTCAGAGGCCCTGATATATGGGATGGTTAGTTTTTATGGACTGGGTAATTTCATAGGCTAACAAGTGGGAGGATTATTCCAACCATTTTGGAAAAGGGGCGGAGATTTATAGGAATTGGGCCACCGCCCACTTTTTGGCCTTTTATGGTCTGCCTCGAAACTGTCATGGCTCTGGCAGTTGTGTCATTTAGCATATGCTAAGGTATTATGATGCTCGTAATGTATTATGAGCATATAATGAAGCTCAAGATCTACAGGAAGTCGAATCTTCTGCCATCTTGGACCTAATCGGTTCTAACCAGTTTTTGTCATGTCCTTAAGGGCTATGTCATGCTTTTAGAGGTTTCCCTCCTGTTTCATATACACCATGCAATTACCACCACAACCAGGATATAGAACAGTTTTATTACCCCAAATATTGCCTGTGTAGTTTTGCAGTCGAGTCTTCTTTCACCTCTTGGTCCCAGGCAATCACTGATCTGCTTTTTGGCACTCTAGATGAGTTTTGCCTGTGGCAGAATTTCATGTAAGTGAAAATCATACAGTATCTACTCTTTTATATTTGGCTTAGGTGTTCCTGTTCATTTTAATACTTAGTATACCTTGTGTGAATAGACCACTCTTTGTTTGATGGATATTTGGGTTATTTCTGTTACTGAATTGAACTTGGGTATGCTTGCCTGCCACACAGCAAAGCCAGTCTACTGACACTGACTGGGTTGTGGTGAAGGAAAGTACAGCATTTATTGCAGGGCACCAAGCAAGGAGAATGGGCAGCTCATGTTCTAAAAACACAAACTCCACTATGGCTTTCAGGAAAGGACTTTTAAGGCAACATTAGGGGTGGGATTGCAGGGTGCATGGTCAGCTCATGGACTGTCTTCTGATTGGTTGTTGGTGGTGAGGTAACAGGGTGATGTTTTGTTAATCTTAATCTTCAAACTTCTGGTTCCGAGCAGTCTGGGGTCTACCTGCTTGTGCTCAGCATGTAGTCACCATCCTCCACTTGGGTGGCGGGGGGGTCTTAGTTCCTGCAGAACAACTCAAAGATATGCATTGGATTGTTATGTATATCCCTTAAGAAGGAGCTAGGACTCTTTTATTGCTGAACTATTGTTTAAGCTATTATTGCTTTTCTTACTTGACTGCTTTTCCTTTGTTTCTGCATTCCCTTACTTCCTTAATTAGTAACTACTTAAGTCTTCTCTTTGGAACTCAGGAAAGGCCTAGGAGACTAAAGCCTTTTTCTGCAAACGAGAAACAGGGGACATGGAGAGGTCTGTCACCCAGAGGGCCCTACAGGGTCCTGCTTGTTTTCATTTACAGTTTTTGGATATCGTGAATAAAAGTGCTATGATATTCATATACAAGTCTTTTTATGGACATAGGTTTTCATTTCTCTTGGGTATATAGCCAGGAGTGGTCAGACCATAAAAACAGTATCCCAGTCATTGCTACCACCAGTGGGAGTAACTTATCAGCCATAAACAAACCTAAAACAAAACCGAATTATATAGAGGAAAATTAAAATTAGAAAAGGAGAGATTAGGCCAACTTCAGATCGCCACTTCAGATTTACCTCTCAAATTCAAGAAAAGAAATGCCTGGGCAGTGCACATGAGGTGCACTTCTTTCATGTGGCTCTGTGAGGTGAATCCATTGGACATTTTGGTGGAAGACTTCCAACACTGTTTAAGAGGTAATTTTCCAAAAAAGATAAAATCATGGCTCTCATCCAGATATAAAATGAAAACATTTAAAGGTTAGAGAAAGACAACCTGATCATTAATGAGGGAAACAGACAGATATTACAACCAATTATCAATTTTTCCATTATTAATTTTATATGATTGAAAGTTGGCAAAATATTAAAGATGATAATTGAATTAATACTGCACCCATCTAGGTGTTCATCTGTTTGAGCAGTAAAGGCAAACAATTCATGTTATTAAAATGTCCATACTTTTCCTTGACTTTATTAGCAAAGCCATTATATTGTAATTAAAATTTTCGTATAAATTGTTTTGTTTTTATGTCAATTATATCACAAAGACTGGGAAAAATGAATGTAAAGTGTGTTGTTAATAATTATATTGTTTACATATTGGAATGATATTTTGAATATACTAGGTTAAATATATTAAAATTTTAAAATTGTGTTATTTTGACAATACCAGCTTAATAGACTTTCTTGAGTCATTTTGTTTCTCAGATTTTTTTTTTTAATTAGAGGTTATTTGTTCTGCTGTAGCAGTAGAAATTGGAATTGGCAAAAAAAATTTCTTAAAAGCAATACATGGATTTAGAAATGAACCACCAACTTCACACATCAAACTTTGTAATGGAGTCTCATGATAAATTATTGTTGTCACAGAAGATATTAAAATATTGTTTAATATCACCTTATAAATTGCTGTCACTTATGTTGCAGTTTCACCATCTCTTAAAGCAGTAGCTAGGCAGCCGTATGACATGTCTTAAGATCTCATTTGGGACTTCCCTGGTGGTCCAGTGGTTAAGACTCCGCACTCCCAATGCAGGGGGCCTGGGTTCGATCCCTGGTCGGGGAACTAGATCCCGCATGCCTCAACTAGAGATCCTGCATGCTGCAACTAAGTCCCAGCACAACCAAATAAATAAATAAATATTTTTAAAAAAAAGATCTCCTTTAATGTTTTCAGTGCTGGGATATTATAAAGAAAACCAAAATAGCAGGCTAAACCTTGATCTGTGATGGTCCTAATAAAGTAGTCTATAGAAATCAGTTTGGGGTTATTTTTTGGTGAATCTTCTTCATAGTCTTGCATGATGAACATACTTTAAAGTAGCCCCCGTAGTCTCCTCCTCCTGGTGTTCATTTTTTTGTGTAATCCTACTCCCTTTGAGTGTGGCAGTACCTGTGACTTGCTTCTAACCAATGAAACATAGTAAAAGTGATAAGATGTCCTTCATATGGCTATATTATGGTATATAAGACTTTGTCTAGTTAGTAGACTTACCATAGAAACAGTCTGTACTGGCTTGGTGAAGTAGGCAGCTATGCTGGGAAAGCCCTTGTGACAAGGAACTATGGTAGCCTGTAGGAGCTGAGGTTGGCTTTCACTTGATATCCAGCAAGAAGCTAGGGCCCTCAGTCCCATAGCCACAAGGAAATTAATTCGGCTAACTACCTGATTGAGCTTAGAAGTGGATTCTTCCCTAGCCAGTCTGCCACATAAGAGTGCAACCTGGGTGACACATGATTGCAGCCTTGTGAGACCCTAAGCAGAGGATCTAGATAAGCTGTGCTTGAATTCTTGACTGACAGAAACTGTGAAATAACAAATGTGTGTTGTCTTAAGTGGCTATGTTTGTGGTAATTGGTTATGCAACAGAAGAAAATGAATACATCATGCAAACTTACTTTTTCCACTTTTTTGCTTTAATCTCCTTATATTTTATTGCAATGTTACTTTAATTGTATCTGCTATGTGGAATTTCTTTTGGCTAAAATATTTTTAATCTTTTAAAAAGTGAAAGAGCCAAATAGCCAAACTTAGATTTCTTTTTTTTTTTTTTTTTTGCCCTTCCCCCATCCTTGTCAAATGATAAATGAAAACTGTATGTTTAGGTTTGTAAAAACCACCACATAATTTTCTGGGATGGTTGTACCATTTTATACTCCTACCAGTGATATTGAGAGCTCTAGTTGGCCCACATCTATACTAACAATTGTTATCGTAAGACTTTAAATTTTAAGGCCAATCTAAGTGGGTGGATAGTGTTATTCATTGTGGTTTTAACTTGCATTTCTTGGATGAAAAATGATGTTAATAATGACATAAAGCAACCAACATTTGTAAGTAATTACTGTTTACTAGATTCTATTCTAAGCACTCTACGCATAATAACCAAATAGTCCTCATCACAGCCCTATGATATATGTGCTGTTATTCCATTATTGTTGTTGTTATTATTATTACTACTATTATTATTAAGTAGCCTGGGGTTGGGTATTGGCGACTGGAGAATATTGAGTAGAAACTCAGTACCGTGGCCTTAACTGCATGGCCTTGGCTTGGGATGGGGATAGATCGCAGCTAGTCTGTTAGATGTGGGAGTGTGGGCTTCTGTGACTGACCCTCATATCATCACGAGACTTTCCCAAAGTGGGACCCAGTACTTGTTCAGAGGTGCTAGATTTCTGAGAGAGTGTTTCCATTTTCGTTATAGAGAACAGGGGATTCTGGAAAGGAGCTGTGAGAGCCAAATGATTGGGCTGGTACATGGAGAGGGAAAGTGAGTGTCTGTAGCTGCCGGGTGGGGTGGGTTTGCTTGGGTCATTAGAGCAGTGGCTTTCAAACTTTTTAGACTATGACCCTCAAAAGTAAATAGATTTTTACATTGTAAACCATGACACATGTTTACACTTGTATATTATACATATTTCAATAACAGTTGTCACAAACACACAAATTTCACTAAATAATTCTTATCCTTACTTTGTGTGAAGCACTTCAATATTTTCTTTTCTATTCTATTTCATTCTGTTTCCTTTTTAAGAAAATATTGGTCCCGACTTCCTAAATTGATCTCATGACTCACTAAAGAGTTGTGACCTGCAGTTAAAAAAGCACTGGTTGGAGTATGAGTTAATCCTTTGAATGTTACCCTAGAGAAACAGTTTGACATACTTTGTCATCTAGGTGAATGAGAGGAGCTCATCAGAGTTGGCAGGTGCTCTGAAGCAGGGGACCAAGACTTTTTGCTTAATCTCAGCTCCCTTAGCTGTCAGTGTTTAGCTCAGTAGTTTACTGGATCAATTGGCCAGGCTGCTTTTGTCAGATGGTTTCTTATGCGTTTGCCCTTATCTTCTCCTTTAGATTGGGAGCTTGCCCTCCTGGGAGGGTAAGACCTACAATAATAGCTAACAGTTCTGTAGCACTTCCTCTGTGCTAGGCAGTTTTCTGTTTTACATTTATTAATCTTTACCACAACATACCTCTTAGGTACCTAAGTAATTTTCATTCTACACATGGGCAAACCAAAGCATGCAAAGGTTCAGTGGTTTACCCTTCTTTACAGTTCTTCTGCAGCTTACCTCACCTTACCTTGTATAACATCTGCCATATAAATTATTTCATTAATAGTTTCTGATGAAATTAAACTAAATAGTTTCTAGGCTTATTTTTCTTAACTTTCCTTATGGCTTTTGTTTTTCTTTTTACCACAAGGTTATTTAAGTGATTGGAGAGTAATAGAAATTGAATGTAAAATGATGCTGGACTTAGTCTAAAGAAGGAGTACAGAGTTTACTTAAATTGGTCAGATTCTGAATTTGAATAATAACTATTCCTTGAGCCCCAACATTACAACTCTGTCATCCTCCATCAGGCCTGGGTTTGAGAATGAATACTGTTGCAGAAATGCCCACATATTCTTAGCTCATTATTTACTGATTTGGGATCCTTACTGTGCTTTGTTCCATTCCCCTGCCCACTGCAACAGCTGTTCTAGTCTGGCCCACGCCTCCTGAGTTAATAGTATTTCTGTCACAGTGTGAGTTTTCAAGTTGGTATGTGCAGTTTCTGCCAGAGTCTTTATTGTTGCCAGGTCTCAGGGTTGGAGGTTGCAACTGATTTGTGGGGGAGGGAATTTGATGCTTGTCACTGAGGAGGAACAGGGTGCTCCCTGGGGCTCTGATTTGTTGCAGGCTGAGTGTGAATGATGTCAGGCAGATCAGAGGACAGCTGATTCATTTGGGATCTGGGACTCCTCACTCTGCCTCACTGCTGCCTTTTGTGCTCTTAGGTCTTTTTAAGGGGGGGGTCTGAAAATCATGTTTTTGAAGAAAAGTGCTTTAATTTTTCTCTTATATTTGGGAAGCCTTTGTAAGTTTCTTTTGGTTTATGACTGCATACCCCTTGTGTGAGAGAACTTCCTGCCAAGATTCCAAGTGTGAGAGGGCAAAAGCTTGAGTAGCCAGGAAAATCATGAAACGGAGGAGAGAGAGACTGGGAGCACCATGCCTGCGGATTCAGTAAGGAGGCTGGGGTCTCTGAGTGGAAACTGGCAGGTGTCAGGAAAAGAACTAATGCCAACTAACACGCCTTCATTTGCTTGGAAGAGACTCTGGTTTGGAGATGCCTGTCAGGAAGAGGGCTGAGCTGGCTTAATAGATTCAAGGTCAAAACAGTGATCCCTGGCAGAGGCATATGGGGTTTTCTAATTCTGAAAACTGAGTTAGATGTCTTTTAGTGATTCTTAGGTACTTGGGAAGCTGGGTTAACAGTGAAGATCTTTTTTTCCTGTCTTGCAAGCAAATGTGTATTTGAAGTTAGTGTCAAAGCCCCATGAATGTGAGAAACAAATGGAAATGAAAGTATCTCTGCCTTTGACTAGAGAGGGTATTGTATTTCTGCCCTTGGCCTGTCAGCTCAGGACCTCAGATCTCTACCCTTGCAGACCCAAGCCTGAGTCTTTTAGGGTGTGACCTGAATTTTATTTCTATGTTGACCAATATAGAAATAATACTTAGGTAAGGATTTTGAAGCTGGAATGGAAGAAGACTTCCACTTCAGGGTAGCTTTCCCAAGAGCTGCTCAGGCTTATTTAATGAAGAAGTGCTGAGTGAATTGATCAGCAAATTAGGGAACCAGGGAAAGAAGTGCCCTAGAGTCCATGCCACCTCAGCAATCTGTCTTTAACTGCCTTTGCTGTAACTCATAGGGCAGAGGGAGAGCACTTCAGATTTTCTTCCCCTGAAGGGTGGTGGTTACGTGGAGACAGCATAGCTACTCAAGTAGGCAGACTTCGTCAGTGGGCTTCCTTTGGGTCGTTGCCCGTCAGTGCTAGTGGATGCTCATTGATTGAACTGATGATTCTACCAGACCTTGGAAAATCAAACTTGTTTGAAGTATATAATTAGAAGGATTGGCACACTTTAAAAAAATGGTTTAGCCCCGCATTAAAACTATGAAGTAAAAGACCACAATAGAGAAGCTTCATCAACTAAAGTGTCATTTAAAGTAAAGATAACTTGTGAGCAAAATTGGAAAAATTTCAATTAAGTTTGTAGTTTAAGAAAACATAAGGGGTTAAAAATCATGCTCACCGACCATTAGTGTACTGGTAATTGTAATCATTGTATCTGTTTTAGTGACTTTGAATTTGGATTAGGAAAACTCTCCCTGAGGATCTAGGAAGTAGTTTAGGAAAACTCTCCCTGAGGATCTAGGAAGTAGTTTATCAATCACCTTTCCTTTTCCAAACAATCCTTTTTAGACTCTAGGCCCAGAGTCTAACCAGTTTGCAGAGTGGTAATTAAGAGCAAAAAAAGAATGAGATTTGGTTTTCATAGATTTTTTATAATCCTTATTATATATTCATCAAATGGCTAAGCCTCATCTTATGTGATAAGATTTAAGACTCCAGAATTTTGTAAAAGCAATATTATTCAGGTTAACAAGAAAAGTGTCTTGTTGTATGTTCTGATTAGCTCTAGCTTATATATACTGTTGACCCTTGAACAACACACTTAATACAGCAGATTTTTTTCAATAAATATGTCCTAGGGTACTACACGATCCACAGTTGGTTGAACCTGCAGGTGCAGAACCTCAGATACAGAGTGCCGACTGTGAAGTAGGCGGATTTCCAACTGCGAGGGGAGTTGGCACCCCTAACCCCTGCATTGTTCAAGGGTCTCCTGTACTAGGGAGCTGATTTTTAAAATTCTTTAGATGTTATTTAGAGCTCTTTAGCAAAGTGAAAATTCTTTTTGAAAGTGAAAAATTAATCAAAAATTAATATTTTGCTTGTAATTTAAAAAATATGTTGAATTTGTGGAAATTTGGATATGCCTGTAATTTTAAATAGTTGTCTGCCATCCACTTTCCTACCCTACTATATCCTCATATTAAATACTCATCTGAGAAATACACTGAAGCCAGCTAGAGGGATAATACATAGGAAGGTGAAGATTTCCTTTGAATATATGTAATTAAACACAAGCAGAATGTCACCAAATCCAAACAGGCAGCAATAACAATACAGGAAACTAATATTTTAAAACAGATGCTTATCTGATACTTAATTTTTTTCCTATCTTGGAAATAAAATATTGTAGTTAAATGTGGTATTTGTATGGAAAGTTATGCCACTACTAAAGCAAATTAAATGCTGTGCATCTGTCAGTTCTTTTTCATCATCTGTGACAAGTCTATAAATGGTCAACAAAATAGAAATTCATATTTACCATCTGTCTGTTTTCAGTCTAATGATCTCACTTAATAGTCTTCTTTAGGGCTTAACACGTCAAGATGGTTAGATTGTTTTTAGGGGGAAAAAGTAACCTGCAAAATGAAAATTTAAATAGAAGCAAAATTTATTATACAGAGTAAAGTAACGTTATTTGGTGTACTCCTTAGGCAAAAGTTAGCTAAGTAACTTGGTATTATTGTAAATGTAATCTAACAACTTAAAAACTGTTAAGAATATTTTACTTTTATTGACATACACATTTTTCTAGGAAATTTTAGTCATTGAACACAAAATATTATCTACTGCTTGCTAATTGATGAGTTATAGTAAATTTACAATATTTTCCCAGAAGCCAATCTAAATACTTTGAATATCCAAAGCTTAAATTTTTGGTTTTAATTCTGTGGATTAAGTTTTAGACTCAGTGGTCATTCTGTGCCAGCATTGGTACTGGGTATGATATTTGAGAATGGCTTTTGACCGCTTACTTTTCTTGAGCCTCTTGCCTAAACTAACCCACCTTGAATGTTTCATTTTGGCTGAGAAATTATCACTGACTCTGTCTTCTTCTACTGTGGTACCTTGTCAGAATCTCTGCTCTTTGTCGAGGATCT
The DNA here is from genome assembly GCF_002837175.3 of Physeter macrocephalus. Classification (NCBI taxonomy): domain Eukaryota; kingdom Metazoa; phylum Chordata; class Mammalia; order Artiodactyla; family Physeteridae; genus Physeter; species Physeter macrocephalus. The sequence goes on along the minus strand of NC_041217.1, from coordinate 146,131,272 downwards.
GAAGTAAACCGGCTCATACTTTCACCCACGTCGCCTCCAACCCTATCCCTCACTCAAGTCCCATTTAGTGCTGATTGTGCTCTGGCTACTTCTCCTCTTACCTTTTTCCTGAACACACAAGCCCACAGCAGTCCTGGCAGTCCCAGTTCCAGCCGCTCACTGCAGTGGAGGTAAGAAACCTGCTGTGATAAACATGGGCCTTGGTGATTGCTTCTGGCCTGATAGGTAAAACCTAGACCTTTCTCCTTAATAATGGGGAGAAATGGAATGAAAGTTATGGCCCTCTGTGAAAAGAATTTCACAGATCTCTGTTGCATTCAAAATTAGGGAGAAAGTAGTGCAGCATATCAGTAGTTAGATAATTGCGTGTCCATCTTGACTGATGGACAGTCCTGTAACCACCCCATAGGAGAAGCATAGCATGACAGGATGCTAGAGCTCTCTGAGGGTTAAATAGTCCAAACCCACATTTTACACAAAAGGAAAATTTGATTCCAAAACAGGTTAGGGGATTTGTTCAGGTTGCTGAAAATAGCCCCCTCCGCATTTCTTCCTGTCTTCCTTATGTTCAATGTTATTTGAGTACATACTATGTGCTGGGCACTGAAGGACCAAACCTTGATCACAAAGAGGTAAAGTCCCTGCCCTCAGGGAGCTTAGATTTTAGTGGAGGGAGGCAAACAAATTAGCGAGTAAATTTTTAACAGATGGACATAAGTGATACTGAGAAAATAGAGTAGGCTAAGGGCAATGAGAAATGTGGGGCTCAGGGATTGACATTTCATATAAGATGGCCAGGGAGTCCTCAGTGATAAGTTGACATTTGAGTAAAGACCTGAAAGAAGTCACGGACCCAGAATAGTGATATCTGAAAGAAGAGTGTTTCAGACAGAGGCAACAGTAAGTGCCTAAGACCTGACCTAAGAGCTTGCTTTGTGTGTTCTTTGTGCAGCGGAGTCCAGTGAAGCTCGTGTGGAATGAGAGGTAGTGAGAGGTGGGAAATGAGGTCTGAGATGTAGTGGGGAGCCAGATATGGTAGAGCTTTAAAGCCATTATAAGGATTCTTATTTTTATGCTCAGCGAGATGAGAAGCTATTGACGGGTTTAAAGCAGAAGAATGTCATGATCTGACTTAGATGAAAAGAATCACTATGCTTATAGTTAGAAGGCTACTGTTATATTCTAGGTGAGAGACAGTGGTTTGAACCCACGATGGTGCAGGTGGTAAGAAGTGGTCAGATTTGCGGATGTATTTTGGATGTAGAATTGATAGGATTTCTTGATGGATTAGATGCAGAGTTTGAGAAGACGAGTTAAGGATAACTGAAGATTTGGGGTTAAACAGCTAGAAAATTGGAGTTACCATGAACTGAGACTGAGAAACTGCAAGAGATAGCTAATTAGACATTCAGTTAGAGATATGTGAGGTCTGGGCTAAAGAGCTGTAATTAGGAATTGTCCGCGTATAAGTGAAATGAATCATTAGGTTTGTGAGATCATCCAGTGAGTAGAGAAGGAGGAAATGTCAATGGATTGAGCCCTGGGGTGATCTGACTTTAAGAGGTTGGCCATTACCTTTATTACCTTCTTTGGAAAACCTCTGTTCCTCTTTTAGGCTTATGTCATTCCATTTTTTCTTTTATCCATGCTCATTGCTGTCATCCACTAATTTAGTTTTGTTCTCTGAATTCACATTCAGAATCTAGGACAGAATCAGTTTTTAATGAACACAGTGATGAACCTAAATTCTACAAAATCCTTACCACATACATGTGCCTAATGAACATGCTGTTATTTAGCAATTGAGCAAATACAGGTTGAAAGAAGAGAAAAATGATTCCAGTAAACAATGTGAATAAGTGAAGAAAATTCTAGAGCTACTGGCAGTGAATTTGACCTCTATTTAAAAATGGATGGGGCTTCCCTGGTGGCACAATGGTTAAGAATCCGCCTGTCAATGCAGGGGACACAGGTTCGAGCCCTGGCCGGGAAGATCCCGCATGCCGCAGAGCAGCTAAGCCCATGCACCATAACTACTGAGCCTGCGCTCTAGAGCCCGCGAGACACAACTACTGAAGCCCGTGTGCCTAGAGCCCGTGCTCTGCAACAATAGAAGGCACCGCAATGGGAAGCCTGCACACTGCAACGAAGAGTAGCCCCTGCTCACCGCAACTAGAGAAAGCTGCGCGCAGCAACGAAGAACCAAAGCAGCCAAAAATAAATAAATTAAATAAATAAATTAAAAAAAAAAAAAGATAACCCGGGAAAGAGGGAACTAGGATCTACATACTGCCACCATACAGTGGCCATATTGGGATGTCTTTTATTTCCATGGAGTATAACTATTTTTATGGGCTGAATTGTGTCCCCCTAAAATTCGTATGTTGAAGCTTTAACCCCCAGTACCTAGAATGTGACTGTATTTGGAGATAGGGTCTTCACACAGGTAATTAAGGTTAAATATGGTCATTAGGGTAGGTTGCATTGCCTGAAAGGGCTAGAAATAGTAATTAGAACTGGCCCTGCTCAGAATCTTAACCCTTTTATTGACTGCATCTTAGTGATGACTGAGGACCTTACGAATTGTTGTCCATAGTAATTTGAAGGACAATCAAGACATGGTTTTAAAATGATGCCCACTTTAACTCTTATACTACATTTCTGTTTTTTCCTTAATGAGAAGGGATGGGTCTGTTATAGACAGGCCTTGATGCTAGCTCTCAAGTGTCCTGGATGGGTATGATCAACCTTAAGAGGCATAATAAATATGATTGTGATTTGGGTTGAATTAATTAACCTTGAACATTTAGTCACCTTGTACATCTTCTAAGAATATGATTCTAGCCTGCTGATTGGTGCTGAGACATGGATATTGCATTGTTGATATGACCCTATTTGAAGGAGTACTAGATATGGTCCTTGGTGTAATTGATGCCCCTAGAGAGAGGAGGCAGTTGTGTCTTTGGCCATTCATTGGAGCTGTAGACCTCCTGGGGATAGAAGTTTGGTCTTGGCAACTTCCTGGAACATAGAATGGCTTAGGTTTTGGTTCAGTTTTAAATTGCCATCGTCTTTGTTGGCCCTAAAGTGCAGCAAGAAATCCTCATTAGAGTGAACTTTGTATTGGAAGGGTTCTATCTGTAGCCTACTGCCTACTGCATAGGAATTCTTTTCATATAGTCTCTAGTGAAAAAGCTATTCTTTGGTTGAATATCTTCAGCAACAAGAAGTTCACTACTGAAGTTTACAGCTGGGACTAATTCAGTCCACTGTCCCCTCCTGTGTCACATGTGTGAGAAGCTTTCTGTAGACTTTTATGGCAAAGGACAGGTGTTCCTTTGGGCCTCCTCCAAAACTAAGCAGCCTTTGAAACCCTTTTTTGGTAGTGTCAAGATTGTTTCCTACCAAAGGGAAAGCACTATTTTCATTTTACCAACACCTGCTTGTCTTATCTGTCTTTTTTTAAACTGCTTTACAAAGTAACTCTAAAAGAGGAACGTCTCCAGAACTTGTTCTTATTCTGTCCCTGTTGTAGGCAAATCACTTCACTTCTTTCTGTCTCAGTTTTCTACATTATTAAACTGGGGATAGTGATAGCACATCAGGTGTTGCTGTCAGGATTAGATGAGTCAACGCATGTAAAATTGTTCAGGATAACAATTATAGTTGCTATAGCAGTTATTTTGTTATTTTTGTTAGAAAATTCACATGTTGCTGATCCTCACACTTCATGTTGCTTCCATTAATTTTCCTTTGGCTTCCGTTAGTTTTCTCATATTCTAATTTTCCCTTGAGTAGCTCTAGGTATCACTTATCATTATGTCCTGCCCATGGAAGCTTTGTTATTGGCTAAGATAAGGCAGTGGCAGCTGGGTGCTCTCCTGCCCTCTTGCTCAGGCTCACTAATTATTGCAGCTAAAACTGGCCTGTTGGGGCACACCAGGACATGGACTAAAACAAGAAACACTGAATGACATTCTTTTTTGGGCCATATTTTGGCAGTGGGAAAAGTCCTCAAAACAGGTTTCAAGGTGTTTCCCCCCCTCTCACCCCCTTCCCACCCCCCACACCCCCCCTCCACCATGTAAGGGAAAGAACAGCTTGAGAGTATATTCAGATGTGATTCTCCTGTTAGGGAAGGGAAAGTACTTTTTTTTTTTTTAATGGAAAGGTAAAGTAATGAAGAATACGAGCTGTGATTTAACCTCAGGAAACTTTATATGGGAGAGAATTATTCATAGATCCTGGCTTCAGTGACTCTGAATAAACATATAGTTGTACTGGGCAAGATGTCAAAGGCTTGTTCTTGGATTAAGAGCAGGAAGCTGAAGGTTTCTAGGGTATTTCTGTTTCTGGAAGTAGGAAAATTTTGTTTTCTGGAAAACTTACTCTCTTTTTTAGACGTTGTATTATGGAAAATCTCCATAATATTCCAAAGTAGAGAGAATAGTCTTACATCTCCAGTATCTGTACTATCAGCCCATGGTCAATATTATCTCATCTATATCTCACCTATTCCCCTTGCACTCAATTATTTTAAAGCAAATCCCATGTCATTTCATCTGTAAATATTTCAGTTTGTATCTCTAAAGGTAAGAACTCTTTAAAAACATAAGCATATTACCATTATCACACCTAAGACAATTAATAATAATTTATCAATATCATCAAATATCCAGTGTTCAAATGTTTTATGATGGTTTTTTAAAATGAATATCCAAATATGCTAACACAGTTCATTTGATTACTGTATCTCTTAGGTAGGGTGACCATATAATTTATTATCTAAACTAGACAACTTTTAATAATGAAAGAGGACTCTATTAACAGTTATACTGGGACAACAGGCATAAACCTGGGTTGTCATGGACAAATTGGGATGTCTGGTCACTCTACTTTTTAAAAAAATAAAATTTATTTATTTTATTTTTGTCTGTTTTGGGTTCAAACCTGTGTCCCCTGCATTGGCAGGCGGATTCTTAACCACTGCACCACCAGGGAAGTCCAAGGTCACTCTACTTTTTTTTTTTTTTTTGGCTGCACTGGGTCTTCGTTGCTGCGTGTGGGCTTTCTCTAGTTGGGGCAAGCGAGGACTGCTTTTTGTTGTGGTGCACAGGCTTCTCATTGTGGTGGCTTCTCTTGTTGCGGAGCACGGGCTCTAGGCACCTGGGCTTCAATAGTTGTGGCACACGGGCTTAGTAGTTGTGGCTCGCGGGCTCTAGAGCTCAGGCTCAGTAGTTGTGGCGCCTGGGCTCAGTTGCTCCGCGGCGTGTGGGATCTTCCCAGACCAGGCATCGAACCCGTGTTCCCTGCATTGGCAGGCAGACTCCCAACTACTGTGCCACTAGGGAAGTCCCTGGTCATTCTACTTTTAAAAGTTTCTTTCAATCTAGGTATCCCATTCTCTTTTTCTTTTTTTTTTCCTTGTGTTTCATTTGTTGAAGCAACTGAGTTGTTTGTCCTTGTATACTTTCCCACATTCTGGATTTTGCTGATTGCATCCCTGAAAGGTATTTAACATGTTCTTATGACCTCTATATTTCCTGTAAACCTGGGGGCTTGATCTGATTCTGGTTTGATTTGGGGGCGTGGGGAAGCATACTTAATACAGTAGTTGATGCAGTGTACAGCTATTAGGAAGCAGGTAATGTCAGGTTTCTCCCTTGTTTTGATAGTAGTGGCCATTGATAATTATTACTTAGATCCTTTATTTATTTTTTTGTGTGTGTGTGTGTGTGTGTGGTATGCGGGCCTCCCTCCGCTGTGGCCTCTCCCGCTGCGGAGCACAGGCTCCGGACGCGCAGGCTCAGCGGCCATGGCTCACGGGCCCAGCCGCTCCGCGGCACGTGGGATCCTCCTGGACCGGGGCGCGAACCCGGTTCCCCTGCATCGGCAGGCGGACGCGCAACCACTGCGCCACCAGGGAAGCCCCAGATCCTTTATTTTATTAGGCGTTTGCAAAAAAGGTGATATTCCCATTCCTTTTCCATTTATTAGCTACAATACTTACACGAAAGGAATTTCCCCCTTGTTATGTGTTACCCTAGGGTACAGTTAGGTACCCTAACTCATTTTTTTTTTTTTTAATTTTTATTGGAGTATAGTTGATTTACAATGTTGTATTAGTTTCTGCTCTGCAGCAAAGTGAATCGATTATACATGTACATATATCCACCCTTTTTTAGATTCTTTTCCCATAAAGGTCATTACAGAGTACTGAGTAGAGTTCCCTGTGCTATACAGTAGGTCCTTATTATCTATTTTATATATAACAGTGTGTATATGTCAATCCCAGTCTCCCAATTTATCCCTCCCTTCTCTTTACCCCCGGTAACTATAAGATTGTTTTCTACATCTGTGATCCTATTAGGTACCCTTACTCTTTTTTTTTTTTTGGCCTTGCTGCATGGCATGCGGGATCTGTTATCCAACCAGGGATCGAACCCATGCCCCCTGCAGTGGAAACGCAGTCTTAACCACTGGACCACCAGGGAAGTCCCTGGGTACCCTTACTCTTGAGTCAACTTAATTAGACTCTTTCCTGGGCCTTCAACCTGGCACCTGAGTGTCACCAGTTTCTTGGTAGTTGTTTTATAACTACTGCTTTGTAGTGAAGATTGTTTAGCCAGAGAAGTACAACTGGAGATTTTCGTCTGTGTGAAGGCCCCTGGGGCTTGCCATTTTAGTAGCTGCTGACTGAATGCTCAGCTGAGCAAAACCTTGGCTTCCTCTTTTGGCTCCTAGTAGTCATCCTGGGACAGGCACCTTGTCATACAGACTTGTTATGTAGGTGCTCTGAGAGGTAAAAACTGATCCAGGTAGCAGGAACCCAGGAGCCAGGCAGCTGCAGAAGATAAATGTTATTTGTTAAGTTTCTTTAGGCGGGCCACTTGTAGCAGCTTCTCTTTCATGCCTCTGGATGCTACAGGAGGAGGGGCCACTGCTTATCCTGACTGCCTCAGGGACTAGGGTCAGTCCCTTTCCCAGTCTTGATAGATAGGATAGGTTGGGGCTTAGAGAGTCCTTCTGTTGAGGAACTAGTACACTAGAGAAAGAGAGACACAAATAATTTTCAGCGATCCTTGGCATAGAAGAGTTAATTTTCATGGTGTATCTTCAGGATAAACTCCTAGAATTGGGGATGCTGAGTCGAAGAATAAATGCATATATAGTTTTATTAGATATTGACCAGTTTCACTTCATAGTGGTTATATCATTTTGTATTTCCATCAGCAGCGTAAGAGAATGTCTATTTGCTCTGTGCCTTGTCAACAGAATGTATCATGAAGCTTTTGAATTTTTGCCAATCTGATGGGTGAGAAATGGTTTCTCAGAGTAGCTAACTAAAAAAAGTCATGCTAAAATGTTCCTTAAGGATGAATAATTTATTTCCTAACCTTATGTGGAGGGAAGTAATTTTCCTTTTCTAGGAAATTGAAGTGGATGCACCCATTTTTCCATTCAGCTGTATACTAGGCCCTCTGAGCAGGAGTATAGGTCCAAGTTGGCAGTAGGAAAGTTCCCAGCATGTGGTGGAGAAAGAGAGAATGCTTTTGATACAGAAAGCTTTCGGCCTTATTCATCTCCATTACAACCATTCCCAGAACTTTTCAGGTGATTGCTCTGGACTGTAGCAGAAATATTTTTAAAAAATAATTTCAAAATTGCAAGGATAGTTCAAAGAACCCTCCAGCCCCCAAACCAGTGGTCAGCAAACGCCATGGGCTAAATGCATTCTGCCACCCGTGTTTGTGTGGCCCATGCATGAGCTGAGAATGGATTTTACCATTGAAGGGATTTTTTTTTTTAAAGGACTATGTGACAGAGACCACACATGGCCCTCAAAGCCTAAAATATTTATTATCTGGCCCTTTTCAGAAAGAGTTTGCCAACCCTTGCCCTAACCCATTTGACAATCAGTTCCTGACATGCTATCCCATCACCCCAGAATACTTCAGAGTGTGCTTACCACAGAGATTTTTTCATGATTACAATACAGCCATTAAAATCAGGAAATTAGCGTTGATAAATACCATCATCTAATTCACAGACTTAATTCATATTTTACCAAGTGCCCTAGTAATGTCTTTTATATTTTTTCCAGGATTGTGTGTTATAATTTTATTATTTCTTTTTGTCTCCTTCAATTTGGAACAATTCTGTGGTCTTTTCTCAACTTTTATGACCTTGACACTTTTGAAAATTACAGGCCAGTTATTTGATAGAATGTCCCTTAATTTAGGCTTGTCTGATATTTCCTCAGTATTAGATGTGGGCATTGCTAGGGAGGAAAAACTTTTCCTCTGCCCTCTTAATTTGGTGCCTGGGGGCCTGTGACAAAAGACAGATCAACAAGAGAAAAGGCATACAATTTTTGTTAATATTTACATGCATGGGATTTCACAGAAAAGAAATTAAACTCAAAGAAGTGGTTAGACTCCGAAGCTTATATACCCTTTTAACAAAGGAAAGAAGGTTTGAGCTTCAAGGGATGATAAATCGTGGGGAAGTAACTAGGAAATATATGGGGAAACTAATGGAAGATAAGGTCTGTTTATGCAAATGCATCATAGCTCTTCTCTACCTGGTACAAGGAACACCTTCCTCAAAGGAAAATTTGCTGGATTTTAGGCAGATAAGGGGAGGGCAGAGAATTCTTCCTGTATCTGTTGATTTTCACTTATCTTCAGCTTAAAATAATCCTTGCCAAAGTAGCATATTTTGGGGAGGCATATTCTGATCCCCTTCAGCATCTTTGGCAGGAACATTACTATTCCTGAAAAAGGATGGTGTTTTTTCTTCTCCTTCAGTCCTATTAGGTGATACAGGCTTTCATTTTGTCTCATTACTGTGAAGTTAACTTTGATCACTGATTTAGGTGTGTCTGCTAGGTTTCTCTGCTGTAAAGTTACTCATTTTCCCTTTGTAATTAATAACTATTTTGTGGGGGGACTTCCCTGGTGGTGCAGCGGTTGCGAATCTGCCTGCCAATGCAGGGGACACAGGTTCAAGCCCTGGTCTGGGAGGGTCCCACATGCCGCGGAGCGACTGGGCGCGTGAGCCACAACTACTGAGCCTGCGCGTCTGGAGCCTGTGTTCCGCAACGGGAGAGGCCGCGATAGTGAGAGGCCCGCGCACCGCGATGAAGAGTGGCCCCTGCTCGCTGCAACTAGAGAAAGCCCTTGCACAGAAACGAAGACCCAACACAGCCAAAAATAAATAAATAAATAAATAAATCTTAAAAAAATAAAATAATTATTTTGTGGGAAGGTTCTTGAAATTATGTAACTACCCCATTTCTCACCAAATTTTAACCCACTGTTTTTAGCATCCATTTATATTTCTTGACTGAGTTATTATACTGTGCTGGTTGCCAAATAGTATTTTTCTAATTCCAGCATCCTTTCTACATTCATCAGTTGAAATTGCACTGTAAAGAAAAGCTTTCTCCTCTCCCTGTTCATTTTTTCACTTATTTTATTATATCATCATGACTCAGTGGGCTCTTATTTTATTTAATGGGTTATAATCTATTAATGTCATTATATATTTTGATGCTCAAATTGTACCATATTTGGTCAAGGGGAGTCTCTTCATACTGGCTTCTTTGTCTTTTTTGACATGTCTCCATCATTATTTGGGAACTTCCTCTTTCTGGCCTGTCAAGATGATACTGGCTGGCTTATTTTGTGCCCTCCCTGCCCTAGCCCTTGAATTAGTCATTTCTCCAAGGAACATGGTTCCTTTTAAAAGCCAAGATATGGGTGGTAGGCATGGTTGCTGATATTCGGGTTCACTGTTCCCAGAGAATGTATACATGTAACATGTATATATCTTTCTAAATTTCTTGATCTCTATATATTGAGAACTATAAGCTAACATTGACATCTTTACTTCCAATTCTAGTTCATTCTAGTTTTTTCCATTTCCATATTTGTAACTCCTTTGATAGTGAGAAACCTGACTCCCATTACCCTCTATGTACTTACTTGATAATTTCTTCCCGTATGAAACCAGTCTGGCTTTGTAATCACTGACTTCCTGTGTATTTGCCCTCCTCAGCTTGCTGGATCTCCAATGCCTTATGCCAAACTGACAACACTGTTCTCTGCAAGCGGACAACCTCCTTACCCTCGTCAGTCTCTGACATCCCATGCTAGGCACCATCCCCCCAACCCCCAACTACTCAGCCATCATCATTATATAATGGTTTCTAGACTGAATTATTCAGGAAGGAAGTGGAGGAGGGAGGATTCTTAGGTTCACTAAGTACATCAGATGCACACTCAGGAGCCTGCATAATTAAAAAAAATAAGTTTACTGAGATATAATTCACATACTGTAAAATTCACCAATTGTAAGTTATCCATGGTTTTTACTAAATTTATAAAATTGTGCAGCCATCACCAGAATCTAAATTTAGAACATTTCCATAATCCAAAATGTTTCCTTGTGCCCATTTGCAGTTAATCCTACTCTTTCTCCCAGCCTCAGGCAACCACTGATCTGATTTTGGTTACATAAATTTGCCATTCCTGAACATTTAATATAAATGGAATCATACTCCTTGTAGTTTTCTTGTTTCTGGCTTCTTAGGTTTAGTGTAATGTTTTTGAGTTTTATCCATGTTGTAGCATGCATCAGTAGTTCATTCCTTTTGTTACTTAATAATGTTCCATTGTATAGATAGACCACATCTTGTTAGTTCATTCTTCAGTTGATGGACAGCTGGATTGTTTCCAGTTTGGGACTATTATGAGGAAATGTTGATGTGAACATGTGTGTACATGTCATTGTGTGGACATACGTTTTCATTTCTCTTGGGTAGAGTCCTAGGAATGGAATTGAGTTGTATGATTAGTTTATGCCTAGCGTTTTTTAAATATATATATATATATAAATTTATTTATTTTTATTTATTTATTATTTTTGGCTGTGTTGGGTCTTCGTTGTGGTGTGCGGGCTTCTCATCGTGGTGGCTTCTTTGAATGTTGTGGAGCACGGGCTCTAAGCATGCGGGCTTTAGTAGCTGCGGCGCATGGGCTCAGTAGTTGTGGCTCGCGGGCTCTAGAGCGCAGGCTCAGTAGTTGTGGCTCAGAGTCTTAGTTGCTCTGTGGCATGTGGGATCTTCCCGGACCAGGGCTCGAACCCATGTCCCCTGCATTGGCAGGCGGATTCTTAACCACTGTGCCACAAGGGAAACCCTAACGTTTTAGAAAGTTGTATCATTTTATGTTCCTACCAGCAATGTTTGAGGGACCATTTTTTTACATCTTCACCAACACTAGATATTCTTTTTGCTTGATTATAGCAAAAATTTCTCTCGGCAGTATGTTGTAGTTTCCAGTGTACAAGTCTTACACTTCTTTTGTTAAATTTATTCCTAAGAATTTTATTCTTTCTAATGCTATTGTGAGTGGAAGTGTTTCTTAATTTCATTTTCAGGTTGTTGGTTGCTAGTGTATAGAAATACAGTTAGCTTTTGTGTATTCATGTATCCTGTGATCTTGCCAAACTTGTTTATTGGTTTTAGTAGTTTTTTTCCTAATTCCTTGAGATTTTCCACATACAGGATCATTTTATCTGTGAATAATAACAGTTTTACTTCTTCTTTTCTATCCTGGATGATTTTATTTTTTATTTTTTACTTATTGTACTGGCAAGAAACTTCAGTACACTGTTGAATAGAATAAGCAAAAGCAGACATACTTGCCTTTTTCCTTCTCTTAGGGAAGAAAGCATTTTGTCCTTCACCATTAAATATGTTAGTTGTGAGGTTTTCATAGGTGCCCTTTATCAGGTTGAGGATGTTCCCTTAACTTTTCCGAGTTTGTTGAGAGCATTTATTGTGAATGTGTGTTGGAGCTTTGTTAAAAAATGTGTTTTCTGCATCTATTGAGATGATCATATAGTTTTTGTCCTTTATTCTATTAATATGGTATAATATATTAATTGATTTTAAACCAAATTTGCAAAGGATTGATCCCATAGTTTAGAATCCTTTTGCTTTTTCTTTCCCTTCCCTTCGATTTTTCTTCTCTTTTAAAACGGTTTTTAAATTTTATTTTCATTTTTAACTGTGACTTAATATAAAGAGCATAAAATTTGTCGTTTTAACTATTTTTAAGTGTATAGTTCTGTGGTATTAAGTACATTCACATTATTGTGCAGTGTCACTCCCATCCATTTCCAGAATGTTTTCATCTTTCCAAACTGAAACCCTATACCCATTAAACACTAATTCCCCATTCCTTCCTCTCCCAGCCCCTGGTAACCAGCATTCTACTTAACTTTCTTTATGAATTTGACTACTCTAGACATCTCATATAAGTGGAATCATAAAACATTTGTTCTTTTGTGACTGGCTTATTTCACTTAGCATAATGTCTTTAAGGTCATTGCTGTTGTAGCATGCGTCAGAATTTCCTCCCTTTTTTAGGCTGAATAATATTCCATTGTGTGTATATACCACAATTTTCTTTATCCATTCATCTGTTGAGGACACTTGGGTAGCTTCCACCTTTTGACTAATTGTGAATAATGCTACTCTGAACATGGTGTACAGATATCTGTTCGAGTCCTTGCTTTCAGTTATTTTGGGCATGTGCCCAGAAGTGGAGTTGCTAGATCATACGGTAATTTTTTGTTTAATTTTTTGAGGAACCACCCTACTATTTTCCACAGCAGCTGCACCGTAGTACATTCCCACCAGCAATGCATAAGTGTTCCAATTTCTGCACATCCTAGCCAGCACTTGTTATTTTCTGTTTTTATAGTTGTTGTTTATAATAGCCATCCTGATGAGTATGAAGTGGTATCTTTTTTTTTTTTTTTTTTTTTTTTGTGGTATGCGGGCTTCCCTCTGTTGTGGCCTCTCCCGTTGCGGAGGACAGGCTCCGGACGCGCAGGCCCAGCGGCCATGGCTCACGGGCCCAGCCGCTCCGCGGCATGTGGGATCCTCCCAGACCGGGGCGCGAACCCGGTTCCCCTGCATCGGCAGGCGGACGCGCAACCACTGCGCCACCAGGGAAGCCCCTGAAGTGGTATCTTAATTGTGGTTTTGATTCGCATTTCCTTAATGATTAGTGACATGGAGCAGGTTTTCATGTGCTTGTTGGCCATTTGTATATCTTCTTCGGAGAAATGCCTATTTGTGTCATTTTAAAATCTGGTGTTGTTTATTGTTTTTGTTGTTTTTGAGTTGTAGGACTTACTTATACATCCTGGATATTAATTTTTAATAGTATCTTTGTATAGATTTTGTGCTAGTTCCTTTTGAATTACTAATTATTTTTGAAAGAGGTATGTTCTTCCTAATCTACATGTTTACAAGAAGTTTGTATAGAAGAAAGACCAGGACAGTGGATTAGACTGTTAAGTAGTGTCTGTGGTTTACAGTGAAGCTTATTATATTGCAGATTTTTTTCTCTCTAGCTGTAATTCTGTCTTTAAGCCACTGCACTGTGGTCCTAAATAGGGTCCAGGAAGTAAGCTCACACAGCCATCCATTCACTGCGTCTTTGAGTGGGTTCCTTAGTACTGTCTTTTTGATTGTGTTAAAGCTAGAGTTCACCTCATCTAATTGAGGTGTAATTGACATAATATTATATTAGCTTCAGGTGTACAGTGTATGATTCAATATTTGTATATATTACGAAATGATCACCCCAGTAAGTCCAGTTAACATCCGTCACCATACACAGTTGTAATTTTTTTTCTTATGATGAGAACTTTCAAGATCCACTCCATCTCCTAGCTACTTTCTAATATGTAGTACAGTTATTGTTAACTATAGTCATCATGCTGTCCATTAAATCCCCATGACTTACTCATTTTATAACTGGAAGTTTGTACCTTTCAACCCCCTTAACCCATTTTGCCCAGCCCTTCACACCCCCTGCCTCAGGCAATCACCGATGATGTGTTCTCTATATCCACAAACTCAGACATATTTGTTTCTTTGCTTTATATTCCACATAAAAGTGAGATTATATGCTATTTATCTTTTTCTGTCTGACTGTTTCACTTAGCATAATGCCTTCAAGGTCCATCCATGTTTTTACAAGTGGCAAGACTTCATTCTTTTTAAAAAAATTTTTTTTTCAATTAAAAAAAAATTGAAGTAGAGTTGATTTACAATGTTGTGCCAATCTCTCCTGTACAGGAAAGTGACTCAGTTATACACATAGAGACATGATTTTTTTTTTTTTTTTTTTTTGTGGTACGCGGGCCTCTGACTGCTGTGGCCTCTCCCGTTGCGGAGCACAGGCTCCGGACGCGCAGGCCCAGCGGCCATGGCTCACGGGCCCAGCCGCTCCACGGCACGTGGGGCATGTGGGGCAGAGACATGCTTTTTTAAGTATTCTTTTCCATTATGGTTTATCCCAGGATATTGAATATAGTTCCCTGTGCTATACATTAAGACCTCATTGTTTATCCATTCTAAATGTAATAGTTTGCATCTACCAACCCCAAACTCCCAGTCCATCCCTCTCCCTCCCTAACTCCCCCCCTCTCCCTCCCTCACTCCCCCTTGGCAACCACAAGTCTGTTCACTATGTCTTGAGTCTGTTTCTGTCCTGTAGATAGGTCCATTTGTGCCACATATAAGTGATATCGTATGGTATTTGTCTTCCTTTTTCTGACTTACTTCACTTAGTATGATAATCTCTAATTGCAACCATTGCTGCAAATGGCATTATTTTGTTTTTTTTATGGCTGAGTAGTATTCCATTGTATATATGTACCACATCTTCTTTATCCATTCATCTGTTGATGGACATTTAGGTTGTTCCCATGTTTTGGCTATTATGAATAGTGCTGCTGTGAACATAGGGGTGTATATATCTTTTTGAATTATAGTTTTTAGACTTCATTCTTTTTCATGGCTGAATAATATTCCTGTGTGTGTGTGTGTGTGTGTTTGTCTTTATCCATTCATCCATTCAGTATCTTATAATTCAATATCTTACAATTTTTATTTATAAAACATTGAATTAAATTTTCCCATATTCAACTATTCTTGTTCCATTATTGCCAGTTTTGATTCATTAATTTTTTTAATTTTTTATGTTATTCATTTATACTTCTGATGATCTAAAACATTCTGTATTTGCAAGTCTTTTTCAGATTTCTATTAATTGACTCCGATCCCATGGAAATTCATCTTCCCATTATTGATTTTATTGGCAGACTTTCTTACCATCAGATTTTTTTTAAGTGTTTTGGTTATTATTATGACTGGTAATTTGTCTTCTGTGTAGTTATTGCTCACATATGCAAGTACTGACAGTTTCATGTCTTTCTATCCTATCCTCAGCTTTTTGAGTTTTGTTTTTACTTTCATTGGCCAGAGCTTCTGGTATTAGGTTCAGGGGTAGCAATGAGAGCAGGCACTCTTGTTTTTTTTCCCTTGACCTTAAAAAGTAGTATATCTAAAGTCTCTCCCTTGAGTATAATAATTTTCTTTTAAATTTTGAGTAAAGGTCTTTTTTAAAATTAATAAAATTTCTTAATTTTTCTTTAAAACTTTGAGTTTTTCTTTAAATCCTCTTAAACTTTATCAAATACCTTTTCTCTCTGAAATGTTGATACATTTCAATTATACAATATAAAAAAATCACATTTGCTAATCTTGCCATCACTCTCATCAGAAAAGTCTAAATATTGGGAAGCTGTCAAACTCTTATAAGTTTTTCAAAAATCTGATTTTTACTTAAAGGGTCGAATTTTATCGTTGGCAACAAATACTATCAGTTGTTTATTAAAGTGATAGGCTTATTTTGTTCATTTCAAGAAAGTCTTTGCAGATACTTAAGTCTGAATTACTGTGAAATGATGTTCATGAAAAAAGTGGCTGACAGCTGAACCAACAGCACAAGTGTCTTCTTCAAGATAATCATTGTACTTTGATAATTCAGCAGTAAGTAATGTTTTATGCATACTTCTTATTGTGTCACACAGAGTATTTTTTAAATAGTCAAGATTTATTACTAATTTTTATTGCTTTGACAAATAATTCTGAGTCAATATAGATTTTTTTTAAGATTTTTTTTTTTTAAACTGCAAGTGAGTGGTGGCAAAACATACAATTGACTATTAGAACTATTTTGGTTCCATTTGTGCTGAGGTGCCAGAAGTTTTACCCACTATTGCTGCTGTAACATCGCTGCAAATGTCACCCAGTGAAAAAAGTAAATAATGTCTCAGTATTCTTATGAAAATAGATTTGACATTGCCGTCCTTCTGAAAGGGCCTCAGGATCCTTCAGGAGTTTGCAGACCAACTTGATCATGATATTTTTAAAAATTAAACTTGCTAAAATTGTATAGAATTAAAACATGCATACTTATAAAGGAAATAGACATATAATTTTCTTAGGCTGTTGTTATCTGGTTTTGAATCAAAGTTATACTAATGCCATAAAACAACTTAGGCAGCTTTCCAACTTATTCTGTTTTCTAGCACAACTTTATAATAAGACAAGGATTACTTGTTCCTTGAAAGTTTGTTAGTTTTCTCCTGTAAACAGCTGCCTGGCTTGTGGTAGGAGTTGTGTGGAGATGCACAATAAATTCTATGATGGAAGGTTGTACAAAATTCAGTGCTGGTGTATGGAAACCAGTCTTTAATTCTGCCCTGGAGAACTCAATGAAGACTTCAGAGAGAAGTTCGTGAGTTGAAAAGAGAATAATTACCATAAATTTGTCAGGTAGTCATCTGAGACAAGGATATTTAAGGAGAAGCAATAGCATGTGCAAGGGAGGGGAGACATAATTGGGGTGTAGAACATATAGAGAGTGGATTTGTGAGGAGGTGATGATGAGCAGGACAGATCGGCAAGGGGCTGGCCATACCATGAAGCGCCTGGAATAGCATGCTAATAATTAATTTAGATATTTATTTATTTGACATGTGAGGTGATCATTTACTAGTTTTCTTTAAACTACTGTAGCTTAGAATTGAACCATGGTTGTACCAATTAACATGCAGTATAATTACTACTATTACATTACTGATTGCTACAAATTTCTTTTCCTACTCCAGCCATCCCCCTCCTGTTCACTTTACATATGTGTAAGCCACCCACATTTTAAATTTAATTTTTATTTTGTCGAAGTAATATATGGACATACTTTCAAAAGTCAGTGACTTCTTTAAGGCTTGTAAAAGAAAACTAGATATTCTCTTACCCCACTCTTACCATCCTTAATTTTTGCTTCTCAAAAGTAAACACTTTAAATTATTTCATGTTAAAAACAAAAAAAGAAGAAACCAAACAAAATTATTTCATCTATATCAGTGTCAATTATGACTTCATAACTATTATCCTAGTTCAATCACTGTATGCTGTGATTATGTTTGTTTTCTTTTACAACTTTTTGTTTTCTTGAGGGTTATAATTACCTCACTTTTGCATTGCTTCATATTTTATGTAGAATTCATTTGTTCATCCCCAGATTTTCCATCAGAAGTGTAAAATGCAGTAGGTTACATTAAATGAGCTAATGATCCTCCCCATCACCCCCATCATTACTCCTAGAACCCTCTCATCTTCCGCTCCAGTCTATCTTGGTTATTCTCTAGTCTTCTTGCATAGTTGCCATCATGGTATTACCAGTACCTCTTTCCACTGTGGGTTTTAGTAAGTTCTCCAGATATTCTCCCTTCCTCTTAGTCAAGTCCTTCATTTTGGTGGACCATAGACACCCAGATTCTTTTTTTTTTTTTTTAATACTTTTTTGGCTGCACCACACAGCATGTGGGATCTTAGTTCCCTGACCAGAGGTGGAACCTGTGCCCCCTGCATTGGAAGCTCAGACACTTAACCACTGGACCGCCAGGGAAGTCCCGGCACCCAGATTCTTTTCTTATTTTTTTTTAAGTTTTATTGATCTATACTATTGTTTTCTTTGTTTCCATTTCATTTATTTCTGCTTTGATCTTTATGATTTCTTTCCTTCTATCTCTTGGTTATTTAGTAACGTATTGTTTAGCCTCCATGTGTTTGTGTTTTTTACTTTTTTTTCCCTGTAATTTATTTCTAATCTCATAGCGTTGTGGTCAGAAAAGATGGTTGATATGATTTCAATTTTCTTAAATTTACCGAGGCTTGATTTGTGACCCAAGATGTCATCTATCCAGGAGAATGTTCCATGTGCACTTGAGAAGAAAGTGTAATCTGCTGTTTTCGGATGGGATGTCTTATAAATATCAATTAAATATATCTGGTCTATTGCATCATTTAAAGCTTGTGTTTCCTTATCAATTTTCTGTCTGGTTGATCTGTCCATTGGTGTAGGTGAGGTGTTAAAGTCCCCCACTATTACTGTGTTACTGTTGATTTCCTCTTTTATAGCTGTTAGCATTTGCCTTACGTATTGAGGTGCTCCTGTGTTGGGTGCATATATACTTATAATTTTTATATCTTCCTCTTGGATTGATCCCTTGATCAGTATGTAGTGTCCTTCCTTGTCTCTTATAACATTCTTTATTTTAAAGTCTATTTTATCTGATATGAGTATTGCTACTCCAGCTTTCCTTTGATTTCCATTTGCATGGAATATCTTTTTCCATCCCCTCACTTTCAGTCTGTATTTGTCCCTAGGTCTGAAGTAGATCTCTTGTAGACAGCATATATATGGGTCTTGTTTTTGTATCCATTCAGCGAGCCTGTGTCTTTGGTTGGAGCATTTAATCCATTCACATTTAAGGTAATTATCGATATGTATGTTCTTATTACAGTTTTCTTAATTGTTTTGGGTTTGTTTTTGTAGGTCCTTTTCTTCTCTTGTGTTTCCCACTTAGAGGAGTTCCTTTAGCATTTGTTGTAGAGCTGGTTTGGTGGTGCTGAATTCTCTTAGCTTTTGCTTGTCTGTAAAAGCTTTTGATTTCTCCATCGAATCTGAGTGAGATCCTTGCCGGGTAGAGTAATCTTGGTTGTAGTTTCTTCCCTTTCATCACTTTAAATATTGTGCCACTCCCTTCTGGCTTGTAGAGTTTCTGCTGAGAAATCAGCTGTTAACGTTATGGGAGTTCCCTTGTATGTTATTTGTCATTTTCCCCTTGTTGCTTTTAATAATTTTTCTTTGTCTTTAATTTTTGTCAGTTTCATTACTGTGTGTCTCGACGTGTTTCTCCTTGGGTTTATCCTGCCTGGGACTCTGTGCTTACTGGACTTGGATGGCTATTTCCTTTCCCATGTTAGGGAAGTTTTCGACTATAATCTCTTCAAATATTTTCTCGGGTCTTTCTCACTCTCTTCTCCTTCTGGGACCCCTATAATGTGAATGTTGGTGCGTTTAATGTTGTCCCAGAGGTCTCTTAGGCTGTCTTCATTTCTTTTCATTCTTTTTTCTTTATTTTGTTCCATGGCAGTGAATTCCACCATTCTGTCTTCCAGGTCATTTATCCGTTCTTCTGCCTCAGTTATTCTGCTATTGATTCCTTCTAGTGTAGTTTTCATTTCAGTTATTGTGTTGTTCATCTCTGTTTGTTCTTTAATTCTTCTAGGTCTTTGTTAAACATTTCTTGCATCATCTCGATCTTTGCCTCCATTCTTTTTCCGAGGTCCTGGATCATCTTCACTATCATTATTATGAATTCTTTTTCTGGAAGGTTGCCTATCTCCACTTCATTTAGTTGTTTTTCTGGGGTTTTATCTTGTTCCTTCATCTGGCACATGGTCCTCTGCCTTTTCATTTTGTCTACCTTTCTGTGAATGTGGTTTTCGTTCCACAGCCTGCAGGATTGTAGTTCTTCTTGCTTCTGCTGTCTGCCCTCTGGTCCCGACACGCAGATTCTTAAAAGGCACCTATGTTCAGTATATATTGCCTGAGCTCTCTTCCCTCACATATCTAAGTTTCTTCAGCTGTGGACCTCTGAAGGCCAAGCATTGATTACATTCATATATTTTAGTCCTTCTAGTGCCTGGCCTAGAACCTTGAAATTAACTATCACTAAAAATGACTGGGATATAGTGTTAGACTACTGAAAGTAGGGGCTTAGTTCTAAAAGTAGCCTCTGTATCCATAGCTGCCTCATAGAAACAGCCATGGATACAGAGACTATCCTGTATAGATTAGAAGTGTTCTAACCTTCTCTATTATGGAAACTTGGGCACAGGCCAGACAGCTGGGCTATTTATTGAGGGAGGAGGCAGAAAAGAAGGGTTGTTACCAATTCAGGGTTTAACCTGGATATTGGACAAACATATGGAATGCTTACAAGATATTTTGTGTTTCCCTTTAACCACTGTCTCTCAGAGAAACTAAACTGGTCTGTAAATGTAACCTGGGAGTGGGCTTATAAATTGGAACTTCCAAAGAAATCCGGAAGCCATGGGAACTAGTAAAGACAAACCAAATATACCACAACTTCCCAGACACTGTGTAATTAAGGATAGCCTTAGACTACTTCATTTTACCGAGGCCCATATTTGTAGTGGAAGTGTACTCCATTCAAAGAAAAAAATCTCTAGTCTCGTTGGCCACTTTCCTTTTATCACCAAGAAATGCACTGCTTTAAGAATGCATTACAGGACCATTCTCTCCCATTCATTAGTTATCCAAACAATAATAACCGTGTATCAGCCACTGTCCTGGGCACTGGAAATATAGACACGCTTAGAATACACAAATTCTGAAGCATTGCCCACTCTAGGGCTTTTACATTTCTCTGCCAGGTTTATTCAGTTAGAACTCTGGGAATGTGAACATCAACTACAGTCAGCAATGACAAACTATCTGATTTTCTAGGTGGTGAGCACAACTCTTTTTTCATCTTGAGATTGGGGCTGGGGACATGTTGCTGCTGCCCTGTTAGGGAAATTTCCCACTATGTCACATGATTCCGGGGAAGGAGATTGCACTGGCTTACATTTAGCCAGTTACCCACTTTCCTCATGTTTTTTACTTTAAAACTTGATTCATTCCAAGCATTATGGGTGTGTTTAATCCATGGTGGTACCTTGGACACTGGCATTTGAGCTTTAGTGGTAAATTTATTTCTTTTCACTGTAAGTTAGTGTTGTTGCAGGACCATGTAGCTGAGACTTTTAGGTCTGGCTCTTATATTCTGCCAGGAGCTGAATCATGCTTCCTTTGCATTGTTGCTGGTCTTTTCTTCTATAACACAGTGAAAGGATTCAGGATTGGCCAGTGTATATACCTCTTTGTATTTTGTCTGGATCAAGAGAGTTCTTTGCTGTACCTTGTTGATGGTGATAATGGTAGCCAAGGTGGTCATGACTAAAGAATTTGGTGAAAGCATAGTCTTTGCTGAGTCTCTGCCATAGCCGGTCTCCTCTCCAGTATTTGTGGCTCTGTTAAAGTTCTGTTCCAATCCCTAAGGTAGTTGTTTTTTTTTTCTTCCTTTTTTCCCGGCTTCATTGAGGTATAATTGACATTTAATATTGTGTAAGTTTAAGCTGTACAATGTGATGATTTGATACACATATATATTGTGAAATGTTTACCACAATATGGTTAGTTAACACATCCTTTACCTCACATAATTATCATTTTGTTGTTGTTATTATGGTGAGAAAATTAAAGCTCTACTCTCACAGCAGCTTTCAAGTATATGATACAGTATTGCCAATTATAGCCACCATGCTGTACATTAGATGCCCGTCTAGGGTAGTTCTTAATAACCTATCTGTCCATCCATTTTCTCTCCCCTGAAGTTAGTCAAATTATGCAAAATGCCCTTGTTTTTCTGGATATGTGCCTTCTGAATCAATCATCTTTAGGATGGAGACCCACATTAAGAAAGTCCTAGGTCAAAGAGAAAATAAGTTACATTAGGCTTTCAAAAATTATTGGTACGTTATTGTGACCTAGGGCAAGCTACTTAGCCTCTCTGTGTTTCAGGTTCCTTGTCTGTATAAAGTGGATTATAGTAGTACCTAATTCATAGGGTGTGAGATACTACATGCAATGCTTTAAACAGTGCCCAGTTAGCACTTAATAAATGCTAGCTATTATGATTATTGTTTTAAATGCATAGCTAAATTCAGTAGAATGTGAGGAAAATCCCAAGTGACCTAAATCTAAGAGAGAAAACAATGCCTCAACAGTGGGAATCAATGTTGGAACTTCCAAGAAAGAGGGCCAGGGAGGAGGTATATTGTATTAGTCTTGATATCCATTAGCGGAAAAAGGATGAGGTCTTGGGCTTGTTTAAGGTAGGGAGACCCTAAGTTAGGGTAGAATTGAGACCCCACATATAATTAGGACACTCAAAGGACTTTACCCTCAGTGTAGGAATGCACTAGGAAAACAGTTTGCCCACTGACATGGAGAGATGAAAGGAAGTTCTTTAATCTCATCTAGGTTTTAAGTAGGCTCTTAATAAGAAATAAAAAAAGTCTCCTTGAGAATTTTAAACTATAGACCTTTATTCAACTGAATTTGAGGCCTGGAGTTTATACCATATGTATGGTCTTAAGAGCTGATTCTGGGCTGTAAATAACTCTGACAAATCTGTCAGAAACAAATTCAAAAAATTTTTAAAGACACATCTTCAAATCAGGTAGCACAAGATTCCCATAAAGCCACACTAAATAAAGGTGAGTTTACAGTACAAAACCATAGACCATACAAGGAAGCAGTCCACCACACGTGAAAATCAGAAGAAAAAAGAAACAGTAAGATTAGACCCCTAAGAACTTTAGAAAGTAGCATTATGAATGAAAACTGTAAAATAAGTATATGTAAAGTGAATAAAAATATAAATGGAGACAAAAATGAGAGAACAAAAGACATTTCATTTTAAAAGATCAGGCATATTTTGAAAAAAATGACAATTAGAATTCAAGGAATTAAATACATTGTAACATTGAATTTGAAAACTCAGTAGTCAGGTTATATAGTAGAGCTGTGGCCAAAGCTAGTAAAATTTTATCTAAAGTGCAGCACAGAGATGGAAAGATGTAAAATATGAGTGAGAACTAAGAAATATGGAGGATACAATAATAAGGTCCAACAGAATATAGAGAAATGGGGGAAAGGCAGTATTCATAGAAATAATGATTGAGACCTTCCAGAATTGATTAGAAACCAAAATAACATCATGGAGCACAATAGGTAAAAATAAATGTCCATCTAGGTACATTGCAGTAAAATTTCAGAACCAAAAAACAGAGGTCTTCAAAGGAACTAGAGAACCCTCAAGAATCCACAAAAGCTAAAAGAGCTCTAATGAATGAGTTCAGCAAGGAAGTTTACCTAAGAAAATTGAAAACATAATGTACACACATACACAAATATTCATAGCAGCATCATTTAAAATATCTAAAGAGCAGAAACAACCCAAATTGTCCATCAGTTTATGAATGGATAAATAAAATGTTGTATATTCTTCACACAATAGAATATTATTCATCCATAAAAAGAAATGAAATACGGACAAATACTTCAACGTGGATGAATCTTGAAAACAAGCTAAGCAAAAGAAGCCAGACTCAAGGCCACATGATATATGATTCCATTTATTTGAAATATCCAGAATAGGTGGAATCCGTAGAGACAGAAAGTACTTTGGTGGTTGCCTGGGAAAGCGGGTAGCAAAGATGGGGATGGAGAGCGACTGCTTTATGGGTACAGGGGTTCTTTGGGGAATAATGAAAATGTTCTGGAATTAGCAGTGGCGGTTGCACAGCCTTGTGAGTGTACTAAAAACCACTAAATTATACACTTTAAAAGGTTGAATTCTATGGTATGTGAATATATCTAAAAAATTATGGTTTAAAAAAACAAAGCAGCGAGAGAGAAAAGAAAAATTAACTACAAAAGAACAACAATCCTAAGAGCAAGCTTCTCAATAGCAATAACAGGAGCCGTAAGACAATGGAATAATATCTTTAAGATATTGAGAAAAATGTTACTCCCAACAAGAGGTTGTAGATTCCATACCTGTGTAATTATTGTTGGAAGTCACTGAGAAAAATAAAGCCATTTTCAGACAAACAGTGAAATTGAGAAGGTTTATCAATATCAGATTCTCAGTGAAATAATCACTTAGAAAAGAAGAAAGAAAGACAAAAGTTGTGAGATCCAGGAGGGAATGCTGAGCAAAGAAATTGGAAAGTATGAGTAAATCAAAGCAAGCAATTATTGTGTGAAACAATAAGAATTACTAATTTGGCATTATAAAAGCAAGATAGACCTGAACCACTGGACCAAATAACATGTACGTTGGAAGGGGTGGGGAGAGTTGGAGTTAAGATCTAATTTTTTAAATATTTATTTATTTATTTTTGGCTGCGTTGGATCTTTGTTGCTGTGCGCGGGCTTTCTCTAGTTGCGGCAAGCGGGGACTACTATTCCTTGCGATGCTCTGGCTTCTCATTGCGGTGGCTTCTCTTGTTGCAGGGCACAGGCTCTAGGCTCATGGGCCTCAGTAGTTGTAGCATGCAGGCTCAGTAGTTGTGGTACGTGGGCTCTAGAGCGAAGGCTCAGTAGTTGTGGTGCACGAGTTGCTCTGCAGCATGTGGGATATTCCCGGACCAGGGATCGAACCTATGTCCCCTGTATTGGCATGCAGATTCTTAACCACTGCGCCACCAAAGAAGTCCCAAGATCTAATTTTGTTTAGAAGCGAGAGTTGAGATGCTAGCTAACCTTAGACCTAAGACTTAGACTCTTGTTAAGACAAGAATGCCTATTAAAAGCTTAATAACAATAACTACTTTAAAAAAAAAACACAACAGTATATAATTTCCAAACCAATGGAGTAGAAGTTAAAAAATACTTTATTAATCCAAAGAGAGCTGCCACCCCAAAAAAAGGCAGAGTAAGGGGAATTCTCAGGGGCAGGTCACAGTGTTACATAGGGAAATGTGGAAGGTGACACTGAAGGAGGTATGGGATATTTGCCGTTGTATAGGTGGGGAAGGGCATTCCAATTGGAGGGAACAGTGCAGTGGTCCAAGTAGTTTGGTGTTTCGGTGTGAAATTAGCAGCCTTTGCAAGGTTTTGGGCAAATGAGTAAAATCATCTCATGTATGCCTTAAAAGGATCACTGTGGCTGCTTGTGTTGAGAACAGACTGGCAATAGGAGACAGGAATAAACCAGAGAGACTAGTTAGGAGGCTGTTGAAATAACCCAGGCAAAAGACAAATAATGGATTTATCTCCAAGCAGCACCCTTTATTTACTGAGAGAACATGCATTTTCTCCCACTCTAGCGTCTCAGTCTTTACAGGGACATCATCCTGGTTGTTATTCTGAAATAACACCTGGAAATGCTTGACCTTAAAATGGACCCAAATTCTTGTCTGTTGTATTGGTCACACTTAATGAAACAAAAGTGGTCTTTTCCTCATTCTGAATTCTGAAAGGAATAGCCAAGTGCAAGTCAATTCATTACCGAGTGCTTGGATTCCTAGGAGCAGCTGGACTTCTGGAATTGACAGATTGGAGATTAGAGACCCTGAGGGGTCTGCAACCATGCATCCTACCCCATATTCTATATTCCTTCAGACTGGGAAACAGACTTCCTAAATAAATTTACGGCAGCTCCTGCAGGGGCTCAAATTTGAGTACCTGCTAGTTGCTGGGGGAAGGGATTTTTGAAGGCCGGGAACTCTTCAGATATGGCCACAATTCAACAGTTTCACAGAGCTTGCACAGGTGCTTTAGTCCTTGCTCCCACTATCCATGGAGGGGTGACCATGGTAAAGCAAGTAGGAAGATGAAATGCCAGGCCTTGCTCTGAGTGACCAAGTGACTGGCATGGTGGTGGGCAGCAGTCTAGTTTAACCCAGTCCCTGCAGTGGTTAGCAGAACATCAGCTCAGGGAACTTCCAGGTTACCTTCCATCAGCTGAGAGTGAGTGTGGCTGACTCTGTAAACATCTGGTACTTTAATCTTCTGAAATGAAAAAATGAAGACCTGCCCTTTATCTTCTAGGATCCTGGGGGCAATGGCCAGTGCTTGTTGAAATGGAAAAATTAGGCAGTTCCTTGTCTTGGATCTCAGCTGAGTTGTGGCATCTGTACCAGGGTATCTGACCTTTTTTTCCCCTGGCAGCTGTTGCAGATTTGCCAAGTGAGATTATGTGTACCTTCATACAAAGGCATGTGGCCTGGAAATATGATCTTTACTGTTTTGTATTTAATTTACATTTTAATAAGATCATGACAAATGAAATTAGAATCAATTATCTGTCCCTGCAGTTTTTTTTTTAAGCACAGTGATTCAATTATACATATACATGTATCCATTCTTTTTCAGATTCTTTTCCCATATAGGTTGTTACAGACTATTGATCTTTCTGTTTTCTTTTTTTTTTAAATTTTTTATTTATTTTATTTTTGGCTGCCTTGGGTCTTTGTTGCTGCACGCGGGCTTTCTCTAGTTGCAGTGAGCGGGGGCTACTCTTGGTTGCGGTGCGTGGGCTTCTCATTGTGGTGGCTTCTCTTGTTGCAGAGCATGGGCTCTAGGCGTGAGAGCTTCAGTTGTTGTGGCACTTGGGCTCAGTAGTTGTGGCTCGTGGGCTGTAGAGCACAGGTTCAGTAGTTGTGGCGCATGGGCTTAGTTGCTCAGTGACACGTGAGATCGTCCCAGACCAGGGCTTGAACCCGTGTCCCCTGCACTGGTAGGTGGATTCTTAACCACTGCACCACCAGGGAAGTCCTGTCCTGCAGTTTTAAGAGATCTTAGTTTTTATACAAAAGGAGTTTAGACATAGTGGTTTGATATACCTTACAGGTGCCACGTGTGTAAGTATCCTCTTTTATTATAATTATTGTAACAAATTATACTCATCCATTCATCCATTTAACAAATATTTATTGAGTCTGCCATGTGCCAGGCTGAATTCTAGGCACTGAGAAATACAGCAGTAAGCAAAGATTGTGCAAGCCCCTGATATCATAGAGCTTAAGATTCTAATGGGAGGAGAGACAACAAACAGAATGAATGCAAAATCCATAGTATGTTAGATAACAGTAAGTGCTATTGAGGAAAATATATCAGGAAAGGAGGAAAAGAGTGTTTGGGAGGGCGAGTGTTACCATTTTAAATAGAATGGTCAAAGGAAAATCCATTCAGGAGATTGTACTTGAGCAAAGACCTGAAAGAGGTGAGGGAGCAAGCCATGAGGGAAACAGGCAAAGGAAGCTTCCTTTGTAAAGGCCCTGAGGCAGTGGCACGCTTGGCATATTCTAAGAACAGTGCAGAGGCCCATGTGACTGGAGTAGAGTGAGTAGGAGGGAAAGAGGTAACGGAGAGCCAGAGCGCGTAAAGCTTGTCGGCCATTGTAAGAACACTGACTTTTACTCTCAGTGAGACAGGGAGAATTTTAAGCATAAGAGTGACTTTGATATTATTTATATTGAAAAAATGTTATAGCTTTATTGAAGTATGATTGAAATATAATAGACTGTACATGTTTAAAATGTACAATTTGATGGGTCTTGATACATGTATGCATCTCTGAAACCATTAGTACAGTCAAGACAATAAACATATCTACAGCTCTCCCAAATTGCCTTATGCCTTGTTATAATACCTCCCCTGCCTCTGGTCAGGAACCACTAATCTTTTGTCTGTCACTCTAGATTAGTTAGTGTTTTCTTGAATTTTATATAAATGGAATTGTTCAGTATGTACTCTTTTATGTCTAGCTTCTTGGTTTTAGCATAATTATTTTGAGATTCATTTATTGTGTGAATCAATAGTTCATTCCTTTTTATTGATGAGTAGTAGTCCATTGTATGGATATATTGTGTTTTGTTTATCTTCATCTATTAGTAGACATTTGAGGTGATTTCTAGTTTTTTGGCTGTCACAAGTAATAAACAGCATATAGTTGGGTCCTGCTGTTTTATCCAATCTGACAGTCTTTGTCTTAATTAAATATGTATTTAGGGGGCTTCCCTGGTGGCGCAGTGGTTGAGAGTCCGCCTGCCGATGCAGGGGACACAGGTTCGTGCCCCAGTCCGGGAGGATCGCACATGCTGCGGAGCGGCTAGGCCAGTGAGCCATGGCCGCTGAGCCTGTGCATCCGGAGCCTGTGCTCCACAATGGGAGAGGCCACAACAGTGAGAGGCCCGTGTACCACAAATAAATAAATAAATAAAAATGAATAAATAAATAAATAAATAAATATGTATTTAGAACATTTACATTTTATGTGATTATTAGTGTAATTGGGTTAAAATCTGTTCTCTTGCTATCTGTTTTCTGTGTGGGCCAACTGTACTTGTTCTTACTTCTTTTTCTGCCTTCTTTTAGACTGAGTATTTTTTATGAGACTATTTTATTTCCTTTTTTTTGTTTGTTTTTCTTTTGTAGTAGTTGCATTAGTGTTTATAATATAAAATTTTAACTTTTAGTTTATCTTCAAGTCGTATTATATTGCTTCATACTTAATGTAAGAACCTCACAATAGTATACGTCCATTCTTCCCTGCCAGCCTTGCTGCTGTGGCTGACCTACATTTTATATCTACATATGTTGTAAACCCCACAGTAAATTATTATATTTCCTTTAAAATTCAAGAAGAGATTTTTTTTTTTTGGCTGCGCCGTGCAACTTGCAGGATCTTAGTTTCCTGACCAGGAATTGAACCCGTGCCCCTTGCAGTGGAAGCGCAGAGTCTTAACCACTGGACCGCCAGGGAAGTCCCAAGAAGAGATTTTAAAAATAAAAACAAGTGATTTATATTTACCCACACATTTACCGTTTTTGGTACTTTTCTTTATGTGGATCCAGATTTCCATCTAGTATCATGTTCCTTCTGCCTGAAGGACTTGCGTGAGCATCTGGATGAATGGTGGTGCCATGTAATGAAATAGATAGGGAGGAGTTAGCAGGTTTTAGAGGGAAATTCACTAACTCTGTTGTTAAATTTGAGATGCATTTTAGACATCCAGTTAGAGATGTCAAGTAGGTATTTGGATATGAGTCTCACACTCAGAGGTAAGAGCACAGAGTTAGCAATAAAAAGCTGGGTATCATCAACATCATAGATTTAAAGTTATAATACAGGAAAAAATCATTTAGGGAGTGAGTGCAGGGAAAGAAGAAAAGATATTCCACATTTGAGCCCCAGAGTACTAAATGGTTTAGAGGTCAGGAAGAGAAGGAACTAGCAAAGGGGAATGAAAAGTGAGCAGCTAGTGAGCTAGGAGGAAGACCAGGAAAGCCTCATGTCCTAGAAGCTAAATAAAGAAGTATCTCAAGAAAAGTTACGCAGATGTTAGGTTGAACAAAAGCAGTCAAACACAAAAAAATACATGGTATATAATTCTACTTATAGGAAATCCAGCAAAACAAAATTAATTTATGGTGATAGAAGAAAGTAGTTGGGGGATTGACCGGAAGGGGCACATGGGGACTTTCTGGGGTAATAGAATTATTCTGACTTTTGTTTTGGATGTGTTATATGAATGTATACAGTTGTTCAAGGTTCACTGAACAGAACACTTAATTGAATAATTGAATATAAATTATATCCCAATTTGTTTTTTAGAAGAGAGAGTTATAACTGTCGAATGATGTTGAGAGGTTACATAAGACACGGACTGAGAATTGCCTGTTGTCAGTGGTGACCTTGGTAACAGGCAAGAAAGATGAGGATGATTGTATAGTCTAGAGTGGGTTAAAGAGAGAATAGGAAATGAGGGTATGAAGATGACAAATACAGAATCCCTGCATGGGATTTTTCGCAAACAGGGGAGCAAAGAAACAGGCAAGTTGGGAGAGGTCTATGAAAGTTTTTTTCTTATTTTCTTGAGATATGAGAAATGACAGCATATTTTTATGATGATGAGAGTAATCCAGTAGGAAGTAGAAATTCATGGCATAGAAGGAGGACAGTACAGGTACAGACTTCTTGAATGGGGAGTTGGAGGAGTTGACTTTGATAGGAACATGGTCTTTCCTTCTGCTGTTACAGATGGGAAAGTACAGTATATGGACACAGATTTAGGGTAATAGATTTTTAATGGCTACTTTTATATTTTTTGGCTGTGTTGGGTCTTCTTTGCTGCGCACATGCTTTCTCTAGTTGCGGCGAGCGGGGGCTACTCTTCATTGCAGCGTGCGGGCTTCTCATTGCGGAGGCTTCTCTTGTTGTGGAGAACGGGCTCTAGGCGCGCAAACTTCAGTAGTTGTGGCTCGTGGGCTCTAGAGCGCAGGCTTAGTAGTTGTGACGCACTGGCTTAGTTGCTCCACGGCATGTGGGATCTTCTCGGGCCAGGAATCAAACCTGTGTCCCCTGCGCTGGCAGGCAGATTCTCAACCATTGCGCCACCAGGTTAAGTCCCAGGCTAATGGATTTTTGTAGCAGAAATATGTAGTACTTCTTTTTGTGTTGATTGTTTTTACCCTTAGTTGAATAAAAAGCAAAGTCAGCAGATGAGGGTAGGATTTGGGGAAGGAGTGCTAGAGGTTTGGGGAGAATTTCTGAATTAGTTGTCTTGAAGAGAGAGCACATTGCCTAGGTATATGTAGTATGGACCCACTTGATATTTATCATCATAGACATAAAGAAACACCAGCCAGCATGATTTTGGATTTTTCTTCATTCACCTTTAGCTGCCCGAGTGCAGTTGCAAAATAGATGGAAAGTTGGGTTTAAAAGGATTGGGATTTCACCAGGACTGTGGTGTCCTGGGGGATAGCAAGGTTTCAGTTAGAGCTAGAATTTAAACTGAATGTTGAGAAAAGAAGTTAAGGATATAGAGTTTGCTGATGACAGACTGAGTTCAGGGAGGCAGAGGGTAAGCTTTTTTTAAAGATCAAGGAGTAGAGACTGTGTCAAGTTAGAGATGGAAGTCTTGGGCATTTGATGGTAACGGGTAAGGAGGGGGTGTGAGACATGATTAGATTAGTCCTGATGGTATCTTAGGGAAAGTTGCTTATCATTTCTAATCATAATCTCTTGAGATTGATCACAGTCCTTCCAGCGGTTCCTTGTCACATTTCCAGTGGTTCTTTGCAGTAGTCTACCAGCCCTACAGAGTCTGGCTGTGGCCTATACCCATAGTTTCTATAACCTACTTCTTTTCCTGTCATTCTCCCTTCCTGCCACCTACTTGACTTCTTTGCTATTTCTTGAACATTCTCTCTCTTTCTTCATAGCACTTTTCACTCCAGTTTGAGGACAGATAATTCCTCTTGTTCCCTACTACTTCCCTAGCACCTAGAACGGGGCCTGGTGCATAGTTGGTGTTCAGTAAATATTTGTTTGGATGAATATAAATGACAGGCTTCTTTAATGTCTTTAAAAGATGGGCTGGGGACTTCCCTGGTGGTCCAGTGGCTAAGACTGCACTCCCAATTCAGGGGGCCCAGGTTCAATCCCTGGTCAGGGAACTAGATCCCGCATGCCGCAACTAAGACCTGATGCAGCCAAATAAATAAATATTTTTTAAAAAAAAGATGGGCTGACTTTCAAGTAAATTTATACACACTTTTCAATAGCAGGTACAGCATGAAATGGCCTTTCATCATGATTTGGCTTTCTCCAGCCTCAAGAAAAAGCCTCAGCCATTAATATGTAAAGGAAAGCCAACTTTGTAGAAGGAACACAGGCCTGTTCTGAAATTTATAGTGAAATGAGAATATTACTTAATCCATTGATTAAGCAGTTTTTAAAAGATAAGTTTCATAGATTAAGTTAATAGTTTCATTTTTATGGCAAGAATATTAATTTTTATGACATATGAGAACATTTATGACTCATGTTTTTTGTTTTCTGAATCAAATTTGCAGTGATCATTCTTCATTAGATACCACTTAAGACATGGTTGTTACAGTTAAGGAGCTCCTTGGGTATTTGCTTAGGAAGCAAAACTTACACGTTGGAAAAGTACAGTGGCAATACAAGATAAAAGTCAAGACAGTGACAAAAGTTATTCCAAGATGGAACACAGTGAATTATGACATCTCACTGTGCAAACAGTAATTGCTAAGCTAGTTCAGTTTTAAGTATTATACTGCTCAGCTCATGGAATGATATCACTCTTTATTTCCTCAATAGCCATTCAAGTTCTCTGGGCCCATGATGCAACCCTGTTACAACTGACATTTGTGTTTTCATTGCAGTTGTCGGACAAGTAACCGCAAGAGTTTGATTGTGACCTCTAGCACATCACCTACACTACCACGGCCACACTCACCACTCCATGGCCACACAGGTGAGTGCTTGAAGATTAAGAAAGGTGGAATAAAAGAGTGGTCACAGATGCCCAATTTCTTTCCTACTTCTCACTTTGTGAGGTTCAGCGTACTACGTTGTCACTTTATGTGGCTGACTGAAGCATACAGAGCTCATGGGCATGCTTTCCATGGGAGAATGTGTTCAGTCTGTTTTTGACTCTTAGTTATTTCTTGCCTTGACCTGTCAACTGTCCTTTTGGTCTTGTACATATCCTGGGTCTATCGCCTCTGTTCTGGTGTGTTGAGAGTGTATTATGGGTCTAGTCATCTGGGGCCATGTGATGAGGGCTCTATTAACATTTTGTCCTATCATGCCCAAGAATTAGGGCTCACAGAGATGGTTTTCTGCCTTATGGGACTCCTAACAACTTTCCCTCTGTTACAACAGGAGTCAGCAAAAGTGAGAGGACTGTTGGTTTCATGCTGACATTTGCTTCAATTCCAATATGTGAAATCAGTGATCTCATGCATTCAGACTTTGCTCCATCTGAATTATGGGCTCTTCTAGGCAGTGTAAGGACTGATTTACTTGCCTCTGACTAAGGAATATATAAAAATTATGAGGCAGAAGACCTCATTTGGGTTAGTCATGTATTTTGGTCTAGACGTGTATTCTTTTTTTTTTTTTTTTTTTTTTTTTTGCGATACGCAGGCCTCTCACTGTTGTGGCCTCTCCTGTTGCGGAGCACAGGCTCCGGAC